>NC_046978.1:5605016-5880016 GCF_009769545.1 Cyclopterus lumpus
ACACTAACACATTCCTCCTATTTAGCAAACATATTGCCCTGGACATTTGCAGATGAGCTATACAAGAATGTGAAATTGCAGCGAACAGAAGCATAAAAATCATTTTCCTGTGTGTGTGAACATTTGTGTGGTTCGTCTTTTCACTCTCTTCCTTGTTACATAACAATGGAAATTAAATAATACTGTTACTCGCAGTAACATAGTATGAATGATTTAATAGCCCAAATATGCTACGGGTGAAACAAGACATCTTAGCTTATTATTAGACTTCTCTGGGTTTGGGTCTCCATGGTAACAAATAAGAGCCTCCCTCGAAGCCTGTCAAGGCGATGTGGAGTGTGTGTGTGTGTGTGTGTGTGTGTGTGTGTGTGTGTGTGTGTGTGTGTGTGTGTGTGTGTGTTTGCGTGTGTGTGGGGGGGGGGGACACACACAAGAGAGCCTTTGTTTTTTTTCCCTTCTTCACAATTATCCATGACTCATTCTCACTTGTCTCCGTCCTGTAACTCTTTAAGTGTGACCCTCTTTAATGTTGTAGTTTTGGCCTTAATGATAGAGATATTATTTATAATCAGAGAGGCCTGGAGAATAGGGAATATATCACAGTGATGTGGTGAATGTGGTGTCTCACTCACTCTTCGTGTCCTTTCATTTGTCAAACTGCAAAATGTCATTGCTGAACATGAGTAGACTCTCAAGCACGGTCATGAAACAGCAGGACCACTTGACCATTACTAAATTAAATTAATTGCTTAGATATGGTTATGAAGTTTGGATTCGACACGCTAGGCTCGGTTTATGAAAACGTTAATTCTGAAACGCACATGGACACACGTTCATGCACCAGGAAAGGTTAGAGAGCGGCTTCATCGGTATTCTGTTCATGAAGGCAATAATCGTCTCTGCCTCCCAACGTCATCACTCACCATCAACCTTCCCGCTCTGCACTGAAGCCTTCATCACGTATAAATACAATACACACACATACTCACTCACACTCTGATTAGATCACGTATAGAGGTTTTGTTGTTGCCTCCAAAAGCCACTTGGAGCCACAGAGAGGAAAAAGCAGAGCGCTTTCTGAGAAAGCCAGCTGTGCCGGTTAATTCATTTACATTGTCAAAGATCCTTGACAGTATATCAGAGGTGGACGTCGTCACCATCACGTCCACCATATTTACCATATTTGGACTACAAAGGTAAATCTGAAGCTACAGTCAGCAACAGTTGGCTGAGCTTAGCTGGCTAGCGTTGACCATGTTTCTCTTTGCTCTGTAAATTAGCATATCTCTCAAAATAATACAAATATATAGTGTCTCTTCCTCAAGGGTTGTAGATTGAGTAAAAGTGTTGTAAATGTCTGGTGTGTTGGAGTGTGCAATTATGGATTAACCTTCACATTTGGCTACACAATAGAAAAGCTACAACAAAGATGGGCTCTCCGTGACTCTCATGGCCTTTTCAGACAGAATATGACAAATAGTACCGCTGCACTCTAAAACCTTTTTTTAAGCAAACTGTGTGCACAGTGCGTTGCTCGCCGAGCTCTTCGTTCACTGTTCAACCTGATTGAACTTGGGATTGTTTCCACCTTTACAGAATCTTTATCCATTTAAGTGGACTCTATGGACTTATTTGGAACATTTTCATAGTTCTTTTCTGTTATCAGACAGCCCTTTCTGACAGGGAGATGAACTGAAGCCCTTTTCAAAGCCACCATACTTTCAGTTCAGTTCCCCATCAAAACATATTGTAAATATGATTATTGATATTTCTTGGATAAGCCATTAGTGTATTGCATCCTGCATAACCGATTGCTGTGTCCCTTCTTGATTTTTCCGAACATCTTTAGAACTATATTTTTAATTGCGACATCTGAAATCTCCTTTTATTTTAAGTAATTGTGATTGGTTGAACTTTATTTCCCTGCTGAGATTTTATAATAGTAGCTTTCTCTCTCTGTCATATCCAACTCATGCTCCTGTACATTCTGTTACTTGCAGATCACTTTTCTTTAAGACTTTGTTAACCGCTCGTATTGTACACCCTTTAAGGGTTTGTGGGGACGCCGGGTGTCTTTATGGGGAAGAGATAGGGATTTACTGTGAGTACTGCATACGTAGCCCCACAAAGGATTTTAGGGGCAAAGGAAAGGTTGGAGATGATGCTGACAGAGTCTGGCTGTGACTGTGGGGCAGAAGTGAAGCCCATAAAGCGACACACAAATCATATTTAAGAATATTTGTAGATGTAGCAAAGAGGTGAACTAGGTCATGTCTCTCGTGGATAAGGAGTAAACACGACAGCAGGAAGAAGCAATAAGATGTTCTGCTGTGGTACAAGCAGGGAGAGGAGATATAGAGAGATATACATATTGTTGGGGGCGCCAGGGATTATTGAGGAAAACTTAATGAGGTATTGAATAAGTTTCTGATCTCCCCCTTTCCTTTGCTTTCTAAACACTACACACCAAAGCATACTGAGGCCTGTTCACTCTTATTTGCCTATCCTGACAATTGGAAAGGATATGTCAAAAGATGACCTGCAAGAATGAGATTTAATCTTAACCACTACAAATTATGTGCAGACGGACCCGAGCTGTTCAGATACTATCAAACATGACTGATATTTCTGGCTCAGTATTTACATGTGACCTGTTTTCTTTTTAACATCCCAAAATGCAATGTCTTACCTTCTTATGTTACTGGTCATGTCTTTTTGAAGCCAAGAAAATCAAACCTGCACAGTAGGTTTTATAAACTAGAGAAACAGATTCGAACTGCTCAAAACAAAATACAAAACCTGCAAAGTATTCATTAATTCTTCTTTTAACAGAATTAAAGGTTTATACCACTTGTGTCACACACAGGATGACAGAGGTAATGTAGGGCAAATGCTAGAATGCAAAAGATAATATATTCCATAACAGTTTCAAAACAAATCAATATCCTCCATGACAAATAGATCAACAGAGGAAAAAATAAATAATAAATGAGAGACTCAGGAGAGGCTAGTCATTATAAAGCCTTGATTATACTCTTATTATTCATTTTAAAGCCTTTATTAGATTCTTACTCATTTTAAAGCCTTTATTATACTTGATTGTTACCTCACACCTACATCGGTTCAGAGAGATGTAGGAATAAAGAGTTTGCAATGCAGCATAAACAGGAGTGACAGATGGATAGAGAGAACAATTGCATGTAGAGAAGAGTAGCATACAGCTCTCGTTTTATCCTCAGACAGGCATTAAGAAGATGGAGGTATTATGCTGGGGGTGCTATTATCAACCAGGGAGTTGTATTAGTATTTCCTAATGATGTCTTCATCCACTATAGTTTGGAGAACCCTTTATGCCGATAGCATTGCACCTGCACTTCCTGAATTCTGGGCTGACATGTACTGTAATATCCACAAATAGTAAAACTCTTTAACACATGCACATGTGATCGCTGTTATAGATATTTATGGTTGTGTGTTTACCCTTTTAGCTGGCAGAAACACCACAAATGAGGAGCTGGAGAGCATGTTGGAGAGTGACAACCCGGCCATCTTTACATCGGGGGTAAGCAATTGAACAAATGCAAGATGAGAACACGCAGATCACATTTTTAATCTAATTTCACCCCTCTCTTAACTCCTTCCATCGTAGATCATTATGGACAACATCACCGAGCAAGCTATGAATGAGATCGAGACGCGGCACACTGAGATCATCAAGCTGGAAAATAGTATCAGAGAGCTTCACGACATGTTCATGGACATGGCAATGCTGGTGGAGAGCCAGGTGAAAAACATCGATCCTCTCTCAGTACCTACAGCTCTGTGGTTTAGGCCCCGGAAAATGCATGTGAAAACAGACTTGCATGTGCAGTCATAAATTGGCAATCCACCTGTCAACATGGACAATACATAGAAGAGTTACGATTCCAGTTTGTAGATTTAGAATTTCTTCCTGTTCATGATTTGAAAATGTGCCCTAGCTAATGCAAAGGTTCCCTAGCACGTTTGCTCAGTGATCAAATCATCAAGCAGCTGTCCTGCTGCAGCAGCTGCTGCTTCTCCCTGTCAGGAAAATAACTCTGCTTCAGACAAATGGCAACTGGCAGTCTTTTAATTTACTGACAAGTTGTATAGTGTTTTAGTACAGAGTAGGAAGAAGGATGTGTTTTCTCCTCCATCTGGTTTTGTGTTTGCAAATATCTCAATAGAATTAGACAGAATTTGGGGCACAGATAATAATTAATTGGCTCCAGCATCAGTTTGTTGGAATCATAATCTGTATTTGGGATTGCTGCCATTAGCTGCCATTCTTTTATACGTAATTATCATGTTGCGTTCATGAGCTGGAAGGAAAATCTGACGTCTGGGACTTTTGAGTTGGCAACTAAACAGCGCTGCATTAAATTGATGTTTTGTAAGAGCCTTAAATTGAATAAACCTTATTTTTTACAGGGGCATGGATCTGTAGGCTGAACGAACCCCCACGGACATTAAATGTTTCCCTCATCAGAAATATTTAGTCTGAATTGTGCGAAAGTGAATACGAGCAAATGCATAGTAAAATATGGTGATTGACAAATATGAAAGTCAGTTTTTGCATGGAATTGATTTGAATTCTAAATGCAATAGCAGGATAATTTTAGTGTGGGGGTGATAATTGCTTAAATGTCTAATAATTCATTAGTATTGTGTGTTTCTGTGTGTTCTGTGTCATTCTCTTGTCAACCATATGAATGCTCTATCTAAATATCTCAATTAACTAACCCTTCTTTTATTAACAGAATGCCACATCTTTTAAAATGATACGCGAGTCTGTTCATTTTGCTTTTCTCAGCTTTGCATTGTCTTTCCCCTCTTTTTCTCACGCACTGTGACACCACAATGACTCTCAGCTCTAGAGAACAGAGAGCAGCGCTCCCCTTCTCATAGAGAAAGGTAATTTACCTATGACTCATCTTTCTTTTCTTTTCTTTATATTTTAAATCTGGTATACCTTCATTGTCGCTCTAATGCAAAAGGGTCTGGGTCAAGAATAAGTGTGCAATATTTTACATCTTTGTTAATGAATGCTGATATAACCATAGTAAATGACCTCTGCTGCTTTCATAAATGAATGTGTCTGTATGGAACATGTGTCTATAAATAGAGGAAGAGAAAAAGAGCAATTAGTATCTTTTTCAAAACCTCATTATTTCCCATTATCTGAGTTTTGTATATAATAATTATATAGTAGACATCATGTAATTATTACTTGAAATCTATCAAATCTCATTTTGATGTGGTGGAAGATACTGAGTCTCTTGTTCTCTGTTCAGGGTGAACTGGTGAACAACATTGAGCGCAGTGTGCTGGACGCCCGTGATTATGTGGAGCAGGCAAAGGAGAGCATTCCCAAATGCAAAAAGTTCAAAAAGACCGGCAAGCGGGTGAGATGTGAGATGCACACATTCTACCAACTGACTAATTATTTCCTCTTTCCTTTGTCCCTTCCTGCCCTTCCTCTTCTCTCTCCTTCTCATTCTCTCCCATCATTTCTCTCCTTTCCCTCACCTCCTCTCCATCTGTATCCATTCCTATTTCCTCTTCATGTCTCCCACACCTCCTCTGTAACTAACCTCTCCTAGGGGGAAATGATAGACCGCATAGAGTACAATGTGGAGCACTCAGTAGACTATGTGGAGAGGGCGGTATCAGACACTAAGAAGGCGGTTAAATACCAGAGTAAAGCCCGGAGGGTGAGTCGCATACACAGTCAAATAATGGATGGGCACACTCATGCTATGAAAACTTGAAAGATAACTTCAGCATTGCAAATAAGCATTGCATGTATATATTGTAATGTGTAATGGCCGTCAGTGTGTGTGTGTCCATGTGGAGCATGTGTGTCTTTACTGTATTTGAGATATTCTACAGCAGTGGTTTAACATCAGGGGTATGTGTACCTTAAGGGGTAGACCACGACTACAGGGGTGTCAATCTAAAGGAAGCATGAACAACATGAACATCACCTGCTGCTGAGAGTTTAGGAAATATGGTAAGTATTGTCAGCAGGCAGAGAAGCTAAAATAGATCGCTACAACTAATGGGGATAAATTATTCAAATGTGGGACATGCCGAGTTGTAGTGGTACAAATATAAATTCCAGCTCTTTCAATACATCCATAAATCCACATAAAAACACAAAATGTTGTTTTTACTCTTTTTTTTTGTTGCAAACAATGTATATTAGTGAGCTTAAGGGGGACTGGGAAGTGGATTGTTATCTTTTGATAAAACCAGGCTAGCTGTTTCTCCAGTCTTTATGCTAAGCTAAGCCAACCTGCTGCTGGCTCCAGCTTCTTAATGACCGTATCTGAGTGTGATGTTGATCGTCTCTTAACTCTCAGCTTAAAGCCAAGAAGTGTATCCCCCCAAATCTTTAACTGTTTTAAAAACTATAACCTGTTTTTAATTCCCCTTTTTATCGACACATTTGCTACATCAGTGGTGTCGATGACGGGGTACTTGAGCTCATCTGACTGGGCTGTTGAGCCACAGCAGACAAAATCAACTGGGAACAACCGGTCCTCAGTTCATAAAGAGGGTTATTCACTGCTTTACCTTCATTCCTTTATTTAACAATTTGTGCCACAATGGAACAACTCTGCCACCTTTTGGTAAATCTTTATAATAGCACTCAAAGATTGAAGAATTTCATTCATCACATGACCCCAATCTACTACAAAGGTCATCGACATGATTGTTTCCTCAGGTATAATTAAAGCACCACATTTCTTTCCCTTTTTCCTTTTCTTCTGTCTCTGTTTCTCATTCGGTCTCTCATTACATCCACTGAATCATTATCTGACACTTAGTCCGCCTTCTTTCTCCTCCCATTTACTCCATCCAGAAGGTGATGCTGATAGGAGGTTGTATTGCAGCATGTCTCACGGTCCTCATTATTTCCCTCGCAGTTGGACTCAGTTAGGACCCTCAGAACTCCCCACAGAGGAGTGTGTCATGTGTCAAATGTACTGTATAGTGGGGCTCTGTGTGTAACTGCTCTAAAAGGAAGCAGGCTGACATTACTGTCCTGAAGGCAGTAGTCACAGTGCAATATGTCTTTGACGTAAATGTTTTAATAGATACTTTTTTTCTAAACTAAACAGTTGAACTTTTTAAAGAGCTAACTTTCTTTTGTGCTTTGTCTTTGGGTCATGATTCGCATACTGTACCTTCGTCACATGCATGTTTTGCAGTCTGGTGAATGGCTTTGCATGTTTTTGTGCAAACACAAAGCTGCAGTTATGTGGTTATGTTAATTGATGATTTAAATAAAAAACCTTTGAGTATATATTAAATATGATTCACATTTAGTCTTTATTCAAGCTGCAATGTCATTTTCTGCTTTTCTTGGAAACTGCAATTTGTTCAGATTATTATAAATATTGTTACATGCGTGTTACATGACTTGTACACTAACAGGTTTTTCTCTGCTCCCAATTTGCTGCCATGGATGACTGTTTATATGTTATTGTTAACACTTAACAGAAGAAAATTATGATTATTATATGCTGTGTTGTACTGGGAATTGTCATTGCTTCCATAGTTGGGGGAACGTTGGCCTAAACCTCAACTGCAGTCACAATACATGTCACACAGCCACACACACACACACACACACACACACACACACAAAAAACACGACCGATTCCCATTTTCTGTTTTCATGAATGCAATCCATTACATTTGTGCATTACATACTGTACGACACAGTTTCCGCGCGGTGTAGATGGCCAGATGTGTTTCCGCATGAGTTGCTATTCTGTAAATGTGTGGTGCTGCGAACTGCTTATCTGAGTGTTGAGTGTTGTCAACAATATGATGTTTCCAAAAGTGAATTCCTGAATGAAAAAAAGTTACTATATGAAATTGTAAAACTATACTGAAACATTCCAGCTTCCAAAAAGGACACATATTCAAGTGTAATGTCTATTTTGTGTTGTACAGGTAAAGTGACAGGCCACTAATCTGCAGTGGTTTTTAAAAGCCAAGTTATCTATTTACCCATTATTTACTTTATCTTTTCTCTTACGTTCTCTCTCTAATGTCCTCTACCTCCCTTCAAAGGCCCTGCATGGTTTAGTTCACTGTAAATTGGTGTTTTGCTTTTAATTGCAATTGGGAAAGAAGAAAAGTTTGATATTTTGCTCATATTCATCTCACTGCCAAACATTTCAAATGTCATCTAGTGTACTTGACTTCATCTGGCCTTACCAGTTGTGCAGCATTTCTAACCGTTGCTCCATGTCGAGTGTGAGCGTGTGAATGTGAAATAGGATATGCGTGTGTTTATTTGTGCTTCATATTTCAACGTGCCGTTGGATGAGAACATGAGTGCATGTTATTAGCCACTTGTGTCTTTGTTTTGTATAAAGTGTAAACAAATATAAAGCTCTCTAACACTATGTATGTTCAAATAAGCTGTTAAAATAGAGTCTAGTCTGGTTTGGATTGCTAATTCTGGTCTGTAAGTGACAAATCCTTGTTGTTTTTGTCTTTTTATAAACAGAACATATCCTTCTGTCCACTACTACTTCACTGTTTATAATCATGAGTAAACATCATGAGTCAGTGAAAGCATCAGCATGACCTCAACGTAGCCTGTAAAAGACTCACATTTCAGACGTGCACAGACTGCAACCATGTTACCATGTTGCCTACTCAACTTGTTGCCTTTGTGTTGTGTTGTGATGACATGGTTTTGCTGTTTAATTAGTTTGTTTTTGTTTAGTTTTCTTAGTAAAATTTGTCTGAAAAAGCACATTGTTTTTTGCGTTGTTTTGCACAAGTGCATTCAGAGACAGGATGTCCATTAAAGAGAAATTTAACCTGTTTGTTCTTATACCTGTGGCCGTTCTGACTATGAGTCATGATAACTTGCACACGTCACCGCCGCTGTAGAGATTCAACATTGTTTATCGTGAGTGTGAAACAAGGAAACAGAACCTCAAACACAAAGAGGAAACAAGGCAGTCTTTTCCCTCCAGTCTATTTACTTTGTTTATCTCCAGGGTTCAGTGGCGGCATTGAACCTGGACATTATGTTGTGTTGGAGTTCTTTTATTTTGAAGGCGGATTCTCTCCCTCAGAAAGAGATCAATGACATAAATTTCTTTGCTTTGATGGGTGGGATTTCTGCTTTCTGATTTCACCTTTGGTTGGAAATCTATTCTCTAAATTTAAGGCAAATGCATTTTGTTCATATATCTGTGTGGACATCCCACATTAGATTAGATTTTACTTTATTCATCCCCAGGGGAAATTATGTGAAGCAGCAGCAAACATGTTTACAAATATACAATACAATAAAATAAAAAATAGCAGGGCATATTACATTTAAGAATTTAAATAATAAAATAAATTAAAATTAGAGCTGCATGAGTACACTTTGTATGACAGAAACAGATTTATTTCTCACCATTTCTAATGTCCCTTATCCCATGTTTTTATGCAGCTCATGAACTCAGTCAGTGTTTATCAGTCTTTGCCCTTTTAGCACTTTTTTTTTTCATTACTCTTGCCTGGACTCTGAAGTTCCCCTTTCCTCACTCACTGTCAACGTACTCGGAACATTTACTTCCTCTTCTAGTCTCATAACCTCTGGGATTAAACATTACATTTTATTATCCCATAAAACTGGATACTACTTGTACAATTGTACTTTCCACAGCCCTCAGCTGAGCTTTCGGTTCAATATATCAGTTCAGATTTTATCTTTGCACTAATAAGCAAAGTGGGGATAATGTATTACTGTGCTTTGTAGTCTTGTTGCACTCATGCATTTAGTAATTATATCATAATAAGTGTTCAATTATTAGAAAGTGTGCTTTTGTTCGCAAATTTCAGCAGATGCTGAATACCTCAACAACGTAGGGGATAAGAAAAGACCCATGTGCCTATATAAGGCAGTAGCTGGAGGAAAACCATGAACATAAAATATAGTCATTTTCTCTAGGCAGCTTTTCTTGCGTGTTGTGTTTTTCTTCAATGTTACAGTGAGCAGGCTGCTGGAAAGAAGAGAAATTACCTATTTTTCTTTGCCTATGATCAATGTTTTCTTCACCAGCACAAATGGACCATCACAAATGTGTGGCATACTTAAAATATTATGCACGAGAGCCTCACTCGCTTCAAGCCAACAAACATGATAATGCAAACCTATTCAGAATTATGCAAAAATATTTTCATGGTTGTTTATATCCAGGTACGTCTTGGCGGTCGTGTCTATCTGGATTTAAAATATGAAAGTGTTGAAGTTTGGTGTATCTGTGACTGTGAGAATAGATTGGGATCACCTCCTCTGCACACCTGGAGGAGGAGGATGATGATGATGATGATGATGATGATGATGATGACGACGACGATCTTGGATTTGTTCAGCAGATGTTCACAGCCACCAGTTTCCCTTGAGACAAAATAACAACAAATCCACTGTGTCTGGGAAAGATTTATATGTTTATAGAGCTCAACCAGACAATTTAATTAAATTTTTTCGCCCATGACGTCATCACACATCATAGACCAATTGTATTCAATTTCATATCAATTTATTTTGTGTGGTACAAAATCACAAATACAAAATTAGCCTCAGAGGGCTTTACAATCTGAATACATAGAACTTCCTCTGTCCCGGGACCTCACATCAAAACAGGAAAAGCTCCAAGAACAGAGCCCCCCTTTTTGTATCATATATGGCAAATATTTAATATAATTCAGGCTGCTCCCTGGACACTTTATAGCAGCCCACCACTAAGTGCTTAGAATGGGTTAAATGCATCTGCATCTAGATGAGGATTGCAATCAAGTTTAATTATATTTTAAGTTTAAGAAAATAAGTGTATTCGGTAGTAAAAGGCTGGTCACGTTACTTTGTCTTCCCACATATTGGTTACATTAGTGGGTTTAGTTTGAATAGATTTGACTTTAAGTCTGAATGTTGTGTTGTTAGTTTGATCTAGTTCAAATGATGTTGGCTACATGTGCATTTAGCTATCCAAGGAATTCACTTCAGTTTATTTGGACAGTCCAGCATCACACATTTTGTAAAAAAGCATAACAGGCCAATAACAGCCAACATTTCTGACATGTCAGAGTTAATGGTAGGGCTGTCTGGTGTCTTTTAACTTTTGAGATGCCTTGGCCATATAGAGAGTAAAAAATGGATTTCATACTTTGACTAGTTATATGATGTCCATGAGTAAGCAACCTGTTGAATACAAGTTGATGAAAATGATCCATTAATTCAAAGGCTTACATACTGTTATTTATCTATAAAAATGTAATTGTATTTGATCATATTAGTTGTATCATGGATGTATTATGAGACAAAGGGCCCCTGGACACAGACATATAAAAGCTTGCCCAACCCTACTACAAAAAGGGCAAAACACTGAGACTAAAAGAGACGCAAATCAACTGTGAACCATGCGGATGTGTCTTTATAGTCGTTTTGTGTCTCTTTAAGGTTGTTTTGTGTCTTCGTTGTCAATTTGTATCTTCTTGTTGTCTCTTTGAAGTCAGTCTATGTAAATAGACTGTAGATGTCTCTGTAAAGTTGTGTCTCTTTAACTTATGTGTCTCTGGTGTCGATTTGAGACTTTTAAACTGTTTTACATCTTTCTTTCTGTGTCTTTGGTCCCCAAGCCTGTGACCAAATGGCCCCTTCAGTAAATCCTCAATCAGTGTTATCTATTCATAAAGTAGCATCTCAATTGCACACATCATTTGAAATGTGGCTACAAGTCGGAATTAAACAGAAGTGAATCCGGCCTCAGAGGCCTGGGAAGAAGTAGAAGCGCTTTGTCAGAGTGCATCTGTCTTTGGTCGGCATCTGTCTTTTGGTTGGAATGGGAAAATCTTCAAAGCGTTGCATGACCTGTGTGGTTGAAACAAACATTGTATAAATTAAGCAAGGCCAAGACTAATGAAACAAGAGCATCATTATTGCTGCTCGCTATGTGGTGGTGTTGCCTCATTAACGGATATTACTTTCCACTTACTTTTCTGAAAAGTTCTTCAATGTCATCCTTATGTGCGAAGGTGTTCAGCACCTCAGCAACGTACTGCATGAGAAAAGAGCCATGATCTCTGTGTCTATATGAGACAGTATCTGGAGGAAAAATATAGAGAAAGAGGTGATATATTCTGTTTTTATTACATAAAGTAACTTTTCTTAGCGGATTTCAAAGCATTTTATTATATTAATCTTTATTGTGTTATGAGCAGTAGAATGAGATCTAATAACGTTTACATTTCACTCACCAGGGGTGCAGGAAAGAAGAGAAATGAAGTCTTTTTCTTTGTTTACAAATCGCAAATTATCATCCTCAATGTTTTCTTCACCAGCATGATCACAGACCACATTTGGGTTTGCAGCATCTCTAACCAGCACCGATCCTTCCTCCCCTGAAACACATGTGGCATACTTTTAATCCAGTGTACGAGAGCCTCGCTCACTCAGACAACCAATGAGACATAAGCAGACTCCTACATCAATGCATATTAATGTGTGTTCTATCTGTGAGAATAGAGAGAGAGGCACCTCCTCTGCAGGCCTGGATGATGATGATCTTAGGTTTGTTCAGCAGCGCTGGACATTTATGTGGGCCCAAGTGTTTGTAAATGTTGTTGATGGGGAACTCATCTGGTCTTTCATCACCATCCATTTTCCAGTCGACGCCGAGGACAGCTCCCAGTTTCCCATGTGACATGATAACCAACAACACGCTGTCTGTCTCTTTGAGTTTCGGATGTTTAGAGAACTCAATGACGGCATCATCGATTGCCTGTGACAACACAGAAAGGCAAACATCAGTTACTGTATCACTAAATCCATCCAACACAAAATCAGTTGTTTACTTTCCCCTTCTGTAATAGTACCTTTCCTGTGAGGTTTGTGTGTTTCACCACCTCGTATCCCAGCGATGTGAGCAGTTTCTCTGTGTTCTCCTCATCCTTCTCAGCTCCATTTCTGTTCAATTTCTCATTAGTAAACTTTATATTAGTGATTAGCAGGGCGACACGATTGCTAATGGAATTTTTGGCCACAGGATAAATCTGGAAAACAGATTTAAAGGGAAAGAAGTATTACAAAAAATGTGTATTTTGTCTTGAAATATTGTAGACTTTCTTTTAAATAAGAAATATTTTTCCCACTTGTGAAACAACACGTTTCTATCGAGATACAGGAACCTATTTAATACTCTTGATATGGCTTTTACGAAGGATTAACATTTCAGCACATTAAACACGTCTCACATCATTCAGTTTCTCCCTCCAGAATGCCTCACTGGTATGGATGAGCGAGGTTGAGTAACCTTGCTTCATCTGTTGCTCTGCAGCTGGGAACAGAATAACATTTCTGTTCAAAATTGTGTGCTTCGTTCTGTGTAATACAACTCTATTTATGACAGTGTCAAATAATGATATTAGCTATATCAGCTATAGCTGAAATATGTCAGCTCACCCGGCGGGGTAGGTCGACCAGAGGACAGACCCAGTTCAGAGTAGAGCGAAGGATCTCTGCTTTGAAGGTGAGCGATGATGTTTCTGCTGGCTTCGTCTCCTTTCTTCTTCACATTGTCAATGAGACTGCGGGCTCTGTCCGCTGTGCTGCTGTTCTCCTCGAGTATTGAGTCTTTCTGGCCGTCGTTCAAGACACCATCTTCTAAAAGGTCGTCCAGGAGCTGTTTGATCAGTTCTTTGGAGGCCTTTTTCACAAACGTTTTCCTCACCATGTCAAGCTCCTTAGCTAGAAGAGGTGGTATGAAGCAAATGAAATCGCACAACTCAAAAGGTTTTAGATTTTAACAGATGCACGAGCATGAGTAAGACATGAGGGATATATGTTATTTAGTATATCCTCGTTGATAGAAATAGGCCGAACACAATAGAGACACCTGAGAGATTAAAGTAATACAATTTAGCGCCACCAAATACATTCTCTCAAAATTTGAATTAAGTTGGATCAACACTTCTAAAACGGTTTCAACAAAAACCGAGCATTATAACATTGATGATGTTGTACTTAATATACTGGCATCTGAGTGTACAACAATGTCTTAAAACACAAAGTACACATAATGTGAATTGTGTTTTTGGGTGAGTAAGGAAATCCATGCTACATCCTGCATTCAATTATCACTTTGCATCACTTCAGCATACGTTTATAACCTTGTTGTACAGTGTAACCATTAATCTATATGTTTTGAATTCGTGTTCAAATAGTTATGCAACACGCGAAAGAAGCACGTACCCGTGGTTTTCTTACTTCACTTGATATGCTGACTACTAGAATACACTTATGTCATTTCACTTCATATATGAATCATAAGAGCCATCAGGGCTGACCTCTGTACTTTGGATATTTTAGCTCCATACACTCGCGCTTGAATGTAAAACATGGCTCGGACGTATTATCCACAGAATAGTGCGCGCGGGGATGAGCGCCAGCAAAGTGAAACTAAAACGTGGCACACACACACACAAAGATAAAGATGTTCCGTACTTTGTTAATCAAAGGAAGTGTAACATATCTGATTTCTAACCCTCACTGCGCAGACCACTCACAGAAACACGGCTCGAGTGGATCTGCGCCCACTGATCTCACGCATAGTGACGCCAACATACTTCAAAGTTATGGTCACTTGTAAAGTGCATCTCGAGCGTGACATCTTACCTGCCATCTCTCAAATTTCCGACAGTATTGTTTCAAACGGAGCGTGCAAGTCCCAATGGGCGGACCACTGGGAGAGATGGCTTCCTGTTCAGCGACGAGTAGCTACTGTATATTACCAGTATACGTACACTTACAGCTGCAGGCTCCCGACCTGTGGGCTGGTTTAAACAGAGCCATCGCCCCAAGTGGCATAACCAGCTCTTTGTCGTATTAAACTGCATTTGAAATAGACGCTAATGACCCAGCATTCTGTGCGCATCTTCCAGCAGCATGCTTTAAACTGATTAACAAAACAATGTAAATGGTTTCCCCGTAATTCCATTAAACGATATGCAATTCGTCCCATTACAGGATACATTTATGTAAAGTCTAAGAAGCTGCAAGGAAGTTTGATTTGTGACACAAAAGAAATCTGCCAGATTTTCTATAATTCTCGATGGACACATGGCTGGTCAATTAAAACAGCACGCTATTTGAAAATAGATATCATGTTGTAGTCATGCATGGTGTAACGGAATTTGAAAGGGACATATGCTCAATCTCAGGTTACTAGTTGTATTAATTCAAAACCTGTCTCTTTAAACCCCCCTACCAGAACAAGTCCAGTCTGCTCTGATTGGCTGGATATGTCACACCTTAACAATGGTATATATCTCCAATTCTAAGGAAGCTGCAAGTGAAATAGAAAGTGTGATATAATCTGAATGCCTTGTTTAATCACAGCCCTCAAAACCCTGACAGCTTGTCTAATGTCACAGTTTTTGGGTTGGTATTCAAATAAATGTAGACCAGTGGAGTACAAAGTACATTATTTACCTCTGAGATGAAGTGTACTAGAAGTTTACATTCTGCCACTGTGTACTTTGCTATGACAAATTACATTCCCAAAGAAACTTTGGACCTCAGCTCTCATCTATCTTTGGTTTTCTGTACAAAAAGCATCACAGCCTCACAGTGTGCCTGTAGAGCTTTGTTGTAACTTGTTATGTTTAACTTGGGTCTTATTGAAAGGGTTATGTAATCGCCAATAATGACATTTCTTTCCAGTATGCGAGTAATAATTTGGGCTATTGCAATGTGGTAACGTTAACGCTAGGGGGCGACAACTCCTAGGTTAACCTGATTTGTAACAAGACACAAAGAAGAAACAGCTGACAGACAAAATGGCTGCGGGACAAAGCTAGAGGCTCGGCCCATGTAAACATCCACCGACAGGAGACAGGAGCGAGGAAAACGTTACTCGAGACGCTCTTGACGCTGCGAATGAGAAAGTATGTCGACACCACAATTAATCCCATCGACAGCATCTTCAATGACAGCGTTAATCCAGATAGGTTATATTACTAGATTCGCTTTGTGAACACTGACAGCTAGCTGCACATTAGCTTGTTGATTTCGCGTTTTTGAGTCATCTTTGTGGTGAGAAAACATTTTAGTAAATCAGAGAGAATCTGTCTTTGAGAGGATATTGTGTCAGTAATCACAGAGAGAGAGGGAGGGGGGGGGGGGGTTGACTCGGAGGTTTTGCACAATGCTACAATACAGTGTGACGGGATTGAGACTCGAGCTCAGCGACGTTACGAGTCAACGCTGCTCATGGAGCGGCCGTGTTGGTCGATTCACTTCTGGTCGCTCTCACTGTGTGATTGATACAGTTTCCTGTTTTCTTTGTTTCCACGAAACAGTCTTCCTCACTTTGGTGAAGGATGATGAGCCAGCGGCGTGGGATCCATCTGGACCAATCAGAGCTGCTTTGCAAAAAAGGATGTGGTTTTTATGGCAACACCGGCTGCCAGGGCCTGTGCTCCAAGTGCTGGCGAGAGGAGAATCAGCGAGAGAAGCAAACCCAGATTCAAGAGGACTGGGCACTTGCTGAGAGGTTTGTCTGTCTCTCTTTGTTCTGGGTACAAGCATTACATACAGGGAAGCCCCGTGTCCTTTGTTCCTTTACCTGCCGTCCATCTGAACAGTCTCTCTCTCCTCCGTAGGCTGCAGAGAGAGGAACAGGAAGCCTATGCAAGCAGACACCCGAAGGCCCAACCGCAGCCCAGCATCACACCCTTCAGCAAGTTTGAGGAAAGAAAAACTAAGGAAAAGTCCAGCAAAGTCAACACAGTCACAAAGTTTTTTAGTGCTTCCACAAAAACACCATCAAAAAAAGGTACATACTCTACTGAAAGCGATGCAAGCCATATTATTATTATTATTATTATTATCAGTCCCAAAATAATGTATGGATAAATGGCTTACGTTTCCATTGCTGTTCTTGTGTTGAAGGGTATTTTTTGTCGTTATCAAGTGGGAAAGATATTTATATCTATCCTGCTTATTGTCGGCCTGTTTTGACCAAACTGTTTCACTGCCTTTTGAGGAACTGGTTCTGAACCTGTAAAAATAGTAAGAAACAAAACCAGACTGAGGTTGCCAAAATTGTAGCTGTTTGTGTTTTCAGTTTTTGTTTGCAACCACTTACCTAGATTTGTAGTGTGATAACCGACACACATTCACTACCACAGGGGAGATTAGGTGAAAATGCTTTCAGTGTTTGAAGCTTTGATGAAAGTAAAATCAAATGCCTTCCCCCAGGTGCTCCTTTTGAGGCTCAGTCCAGCCCGAGCTCCAGCTCCTCCTCTGCCAGCCGGCGCTCCTCTGTGGACAGTGACCATGCAACGCGAGAGTTCATTGACTTTCTCAAGCCCCTGAAGTCCGGCAGGGAGGTCTTCAAACAGTGCCGAGCCTTCACTGAGAGCATGGTCTATAAGCGGGTGAGCTGAAGTTTGTTTCTGGGTGAATTGAGCTTTTAGGAACCATTTCATTCTTATGTATTATGTAACAAATTATTTATTTTTGGTTTAGTTTAAGATGGCGTTTTTACTCAACTTCATACACTGTTACCAATACTGTTCAAATCAGTGTACTTTCCACCGTTGTTTATTTGTGATGGTGTTCATTAACACCACCTTTAAACAATCGTTCTGCAGTTACTGAAATCTAGTTTGCTTCCAAGTGAAATGCTGACTGTCGCACATTGTTGTCTCAAGAGAAAACTGTTTTTTGTAAATATGTAATGGGGAAATATGCTCCTAGTCATTCCAAAAGACTTACAGTTTGTCAGACATTTGAAATGGTCAAGTAATTGCTACATTTAAACGGATAACATTTTTAAATGATTCTTAATTTATCACTCATTTGACTTTGATATCTGTACTGTTGGTGTATTTTTAAGCTGAAATTCAATTGAATCTGCTCTGAGTTGTTTTCCTTTTCTTGTTCAGGACATGGGTGCTGATGAACAGTCTGAGTGTGTACAGGACTTCTACCAGAATCTCTCAGACCGCCTCCACACCCAGTTCAAAGGTACTGCTCAGCTCTTATAAAGAAATATGATCAGTGAATATCACACACATTATACATGCTCTATTAAGTCTTTGCTCTGTGTACCATTTGATCTTTGTGCTTCTGTTTCTAGGTTCGTCAGAACATGTGGAGAGTGTTATGGATGAAGTAGAAAAGTACATGATGACTCGGCTCTACAAGGAGGTCTTCTGTCCCGAGACAACAGATGATGAGAAGAAAGACCTAGCTATTCAGAAGAGAATCAGGTTAGCAAACAAAAGTGTCATTAAGCTTACATTTGCTACTCAAATAATCATGAATATCTCTGCATTCCATCTAAGCACAATAAAATACAGTTGGAGGTAGAAGAACTTTAGCCGAGTGACTTACATTGTGATGGTTATTCTGTTCTGTTACAGAGCCTTGCATTGGGTCACCATTGAGATGCTGTGTGTTCCTGTCGACGAGGAGATCGCTGAGGTGTCAGACAGTGTAGTCAAATCCATCACAGGTAAGTCTCATTATTTTTCAGACAGCTATGGTCGGACATCGCCTCCTTATCTTGACAGTAGAGATCCAGTAAGAGTTTCACATAAAACCATTTATTTTCTTTCTTTTTCGAAATCTCTGCATAATTTCAGACGTGATTGAAATGGATTCAAAGTGCGTGCCCAAGGAGAAGCTGGCGTGCATCACTCGTTGCAGCAAGCACATCTTCAACGCCATCAAAATCAGCAAAAAAGAGGCTGCATCTGCAGATGACTTCCTCCCGACGCTCATCTACATTGTGCTGAAAGCAAACCCGCCGCGCTTGCAGTCCAACATCCAGTACATCACCCGCTTCAGCAACCCCAGCCGACTCATGACTGGAGAGGATGGCTACTACTTCACTAATCTGGTGTGTGTGTGTCGAAGTCTCCATGTGTCCACATTTTTTAGGAAGTTGTGTTGCGATACTGACAGGTGTTTCTATTATTTTGGCCTTCCCAATTATTGGAATAAGAGTAGGCTAAATAACAGAAACACCTATCTTTATAAGTCAATATACTTAAACAGCACCTACAAAATTACTTTCAAATTGAATCGACACCTCTCAAATATTTTTTACATGAAGGTAGAATTTTTTGCCGGAGTGTTATATAATACTGCTTTAGTTTGAGCTAGGTGTACCTTTTTTTTAAACGGGCAACTAAATAGCAATTCTTGTTAGAAGGAGATGAGCTACAAGTCCAACAACAGTCTCAATAAACAATAATACAATGTAGCTGCAAGACATGTTGACATTTTGTGTAACATAACATGGATTCTGGCTTTTATTTTGAAAAGCTCTTGCTTCACTGTGCTGTTGTTCACTCTGGTAGCCGAGTCGGAAAAGACAGATTTAGAAAAAAAAAAAAGAGCTATAAAAGTTTGTCACAAATTACGTCCTTGAATTTAGTGAATGTTCAGCTTGTTGGTCGAACATAGAAGGCCTACATTAGCTAGTTATCCAAAATGCCGACACAGCCGATTTAAGGCTTTCTTTTTGGCAGATATAAGCCATTTCCCTCTGACATTTTTCAGTGGTTTAGGTGAGTGGCACGACTCTTTTACACACAAAACCAGCTGTTCCACACACGTATTCCGTGACTTGAGAGGAGTATCCCTGCCCACTCAAACGTGTCTTGCAAGATAGTTTTTCACAGGGCAACTATGCAAGAACCATAGATATCATAACCTCTGCAATACTCACGATTATGAAACTTATGAATTTTATAAAACCGCAACGTTATGTAACTGTGATATTTCAAAATCGGTTCATTCCCACATCCCTACCCTTGTGTCACGTCACATGGTTGCACATGAAGGTTACTCGTGGCCGAAACTCTGACTATCCTTAAAATATAAATACTAGTCATTGATGGCATGTAACTGGTAGTTTTCATTATTATATTATTCTCTGATCAATCTGTCATAATTTCTAAGCATATAAGGGAGGATTCAATGGAAGTTATCACCCTAGACTGCACGTCTTTTAAATCAGACCAGTGATGGGAACATATTAGTGTATGAAGCTAAAAGAGTGGGAACCCTGATTGCAGCTTCAGCGTCTGTTCTTTTGGTGTCATATTTATGTAAGTGTTCTCCAATCAATTTCACATTAAACGGTCTCAAGGTCAACGTTTTAAATCTGGTTGGTTGAGACATCTCAATTCTCCAATAATTGAATATAAGTGAACCTGATGCCACAGACTGATGACATGTTGAGATGTTCTATTAATAACCCTCCGCATCCCTTTTCCCCAGTGCTGTGCAGTGGCCTTCATAGAGAAGCTGGACGGTCAGTCTCTGAACCTGAGCTCGGAGGAGTTTGAGCGCTACATGTCGGGCCAGGCATCCCCCCAATCGCCACAGTCCACTGGAGCTTCTTCCTGCCCCCCAGGCAGCACGACTCAGGTCCACCAACGGCTGGACCTGCTAGCAGGGCTCGGGGAAAGACAGGAGCAGGTCATGGTGAAAGCTCGCCAGCTGGAGAGCGATCTCATAGACTGGACGGACGAGGTGGAGCAGAAGGTGCAGAGCGTTCTGGAGAGCTTTCCTCCAGAGACGCAAAACCCAACTGCAATCGAGGCCAGCGGGACGACTTCTGCAGCGGCATCAGCAATCGACTCCGATAACGTTGAGAACGAGCACCTGCCCCCACCTCTGCTACCGCAAGTGTTTGCTGGTTGACGTAAAGAGCTCTGCCCAACAATAAACATTCCTCTAGAGGCTTTACTCCGCACTCCCCCTTTTCCCCACTGTTAAACGTTGCTGTCCATATGCACACAGAGCATCTATCTGATATGGATCACTGTTCCACTCCGGACATTTCTTTTCCCTCCATCCATAGTCCGAGAGGCCCTGAAATTACCCTGAACGGTGACCAAACTATTGAATTAAAGACATAGTTTGGCATTTTGGCAAACACACTTATTCGCTTTCTTACAGAGTTGAATGCAAAGATCCATAACCACTCATGTCTGTATGGTAAATATGGAGCTGAATGCAAAGGAGCAGACTGACTCCACTCCAAGTTCTTATCGAACACATCTGTCTGTCTCCCACAATCAGTACCTCAGTACTTCTTTATCCGTGTTATTGTAGTTACATTTATGCAGACAAGTTATTTGGTTGGATGTGGCTATTTAAACATATTTTATGATTATTTCATTATTTGCAGTTTTTTAGACAAGGACTACATTTTTTAATTATATGGCGAAGTCTCCAGCTGCAAATTCAAAAGTGGGTCCTCAAATTTTCACGTAGAACCTCACTGCCCAAGTAACATCAAATGACTCTAATGTTTTTCTGAAAGGAAATGGAGGAATCAGAAACATAACTTCCTATCTCTCTCTCTCTGTGCGTGAGTGCGTGCACGCCCCCACCCAGTCTCGTGAGTTCTGTTAATGTCGGTAAATCATTGGGTCCTAGAAGATATTGTGGTCTTGTTTTCATGCCAGACCTCTCACTCCAGTCATAATTTGGATCTACAGAAGTGATTTTATTTTTCTATAGAGTGGCGGTTATCAATTATTTTGGATAGGAAACATGAATCCTGTAATATTTACAGTAGTGCTCTTGTTAAAAACAACATTGCTTGAATACATGAATTATAATGACCGAATAGTAAAGTTTTCATCTATTCATTTCTATTCTTGAGTGTGTCATAAGCGTGTCCCATCAAGATGAGGGTCATTTGTTTGGGGTTAACTGCTCAGGCTGGTTGCTTCAATAACATGACATAACCAATTTAATATATTTGAAAGCACTTTTCTTCTGTTTTGATTTAATTAGAAGTACATTTAATGAAGTAATGTCTATATTCAGTTGGAAGGATAATTGGTGAAAGCAGTGTTGTTAAACTTTGTCTTTGGAAGGAATGTTTTGGGAGTTTTTTTTGTTTTGTTTTGTTAAGACTTGCTATATGTTGCGAGATTTTAATCTTGTCTTTTATTCTTATTCGCAGCACGTCGTTAGTGTGCAGTTGCTGTCCAATTTTAGTTTGAGAAAAGACTTTTAATGCAAACTCAAACAATGGCTGGAATAACTTAATATTGCACTGTATGCTGAAACCATATATGAAGATTTTAAAAGATCATCTTTGTAACCATATAGGTTAGTTATCACCTGGGAGAAAGTACCTCAATACTGTCTTTTATTTATATGTAAGTTATTGGGGCAGTACTGGTGTATATGCCTCCATGGGTGTGTGATGATGATGATGATGATGATGATGATGAAGAAGAATACAAATAAAAATGTGAAATACACGTGCACTAATGTGCAGTTCCTGTCCATCATGCAGTTTGACATGACTTGTGATTTAGTAAGTTAGTCTAACATAATGAGTTTGCACATGACAGTTAAACTATTCATACAGTTCTGTATCATGGTGGAGAAATGAAAAGGATAGGAAGTGTAAAAGTTTAACAGAATATAACATTTCTGGAATTCATTAACCTATTTCCCCACTGTATGCTCACATCTTTCCATTTCACAATCGGTCTGTAGGCTTTTGCAGACTAACAGTTTATCAATTCATTTAGTCATTTTTGATTTGCTGTATAAATAAGAATAAAAGCCTAAATACAATGAAAGATTCAGTAGGAAACTAATCCTAAGAACCACTTGAAAGTAAATAAATTCAACAAAGAATAAAAATGCAAATTCACAACAGTACCTTCAAGTTTCCTTCAAAGTGACAGTTTTAGTATGAATTTCTCTTACTATTCTTGTTGGTCTGTGAAAAAAACAGACAAAATTTGGACTTGAAAAATGTATACTTTAAGTATGAATGTTACAAAATAAAAAATACAAAAGATTCATTCAATGGTCCCACCTCATTGGAGACCATTTATTTAGTCCTTATTGCCACTATATATTGTGATTTTATTGAATTATTCTTCAAATATTAATTTATCAATGGGAATGGTAAACATGCCAAATAAAAGTGAATCTGAAAAAGAGTGTGTTACTTTCACTTCCCTTCGTTTTTCATAAGAATGTTCCATGCTTGAGATAGACCTCGGATTAACTCCAGGAAACAAGTAGTAATTAAGAAAAGCAGTTCTCATCAATTCCATTAACTTCGATGATGTTCTCTTCACTTGTTATGCCCTTCCCTTCTTGGTAACATTGTTGTTCCCTTTTGGTTCCCAGAAAAGTATGCTCACAGTTCAAAATAAAAAGTAAACTTGTGTCAGAAAAGAAAGCGTTATAAAAGGGGATATCCTCCGTGATGAGTCAAAGCTCAGAAAAAAACAGAATTCTCACTTCCCTCTCCCATATGAAATAAAAGAATCTCCTTCAGTCTGTTTCTAACAAGCTATGAAAATGGACACTGTAATTTCCCTCCTTGGTGAGTTTTCTTCAATTGATTTGCAACGGCTCACAAATTAAACATTGTCTTCAAAATGTTATCAACTTTAATTTATCTTATACATGTTTATTTTCCTTTTCAGTTCTTTCAACACTACCACAGCTCGTAGTACCTGGAAGTACGTACCAAATATTTAGATCTTTACATTCTAGATATTGAACAACTTTGCATAACAAAGTGTTAACATTTGTAAGCATAATCTATACTGTATTATAAATCAATAGGCCAGCTGCTATTTCAGATGAGCAGATGATGTTATGTGATTTTAATCAGATGAATGGAACATTAACATTAATAATCCCATCACTGCAGGTCAAGAGATGATTTAGATTATTTTGGGATATTCCCCCCAAGCAAACCCACATGTATCTGTTTTCATAGTTTACCTTGAGACCTCGTTCAGAGCTGTAGTGGAGATGGTGTCAGGGTATTCAAGGGTCTTCTCTGGAGAGAGTGTGCGGCTGAAATGCAGCATTCCTGATGTCCACAAGTCCTCCTGGGATTACCTGTGGTTCAGAGGATCCGAACAGCTCCCACAGTCCGGGGAGCACCTCCTTCTGTGGAAAACCAAGGTTCAAGAGAGTGGGAAACTTTACTGCCAGGGTGTGAGGGATACAATGGTTGGAAAAATACAAACCCTCCAAAGTCTGCCTTTGGAGATCAATGTGGATGGTAAGTATCATTTCCATAGAAATCTCGATGACTCCCATGTCAGGCCCCTTTGTTCCTCTTTTTCCTACTTCTGCTACACTGAAAATGCTCACTTTTCAATCACGCTGCCATTGGCCTGTTTTATTACTGTGAATGTCAATACAAGACCATAATATGCCATGCTATACAATGCGACATATGTTCAGTTTAACTTTCTTCTCTGTAATCTTTGTTCAGGTGGGTGGGCTATCCTGCAAGTCCCACCTTATCCCAGCCTCGTTGGAGAAACCTTGAAGGTCACATGTCGCATCCGACTCACACCCCAACATCACATGGTGATCCTGTACAAAGATGGCGTTGAAGTTATCAGGCAAAATGGCCTCAATCCACATTTCTACCTGACCAACGTGACCCTTGAGGACCAAGGAATGTATTCTTGTCGGGCTTCCTGGGACAGAAACAGCCGTACCCACTCTGTAACTTCAGTTGGCACTTCAGTTCAGGTCTCAGGTAAGTTTATATACTGGGTTGCATTTTACACTTTAAAATAATTCTTATTCACTTTCTTGCGAAGAGTTAGATGAGATCTCATGTTTCTGTTCAATATGTACAGCTAAGCTTTCTACTGCCTACAACTCTAAAGATCACAAATTAATAGGTTTTATATTGTGCAATAGCTCAAGTATAAAAAGGTCCTTTGTGGTTGGGACGTGTTATGTTAGTTTAGTTTAGCTTACGCAAAGACTGTAAATTTCACCAGGCAAATTATATAGATTTTAAAAAAGTGAGTCATATGTTGTTCACATGTGAGAGCTACATCCATTTTCTCATCTAATTCTCAGCAAGAAAGTGAATAATGTACCAAAATATTACTATGAGTAGGATTTATCACAGTATTTGAATGTGTCATTAATGTTTTTTTCTTTGTGGCTCTATCTTAGAGGTTCTGTCGCAGCCATTTTTGGAGATTGTTGCAGACAATGACCTGATTTCAAGAAATATGATGAAGCTCATCTGCCACCTCCAATACAACGCCCATGCGCCTGCCCCTACAATACATTTCTATTTCTACAAGAACGGCCACCGACTGGGAACAGCAATGTCTGAGAACTATGATCTGGTCAGATGGACTCCAGGCCAGTACAGCTGCAGGGCCAAAGTGCCCGAGTTGGGTCTCTCCAGGGGGAGTGAACCTAAATCCTTTGGACAAGTGACAGGTACTTAAAAGTAAATGTTACCTGCCATGTTCTCAACTAAGTTTAAACTTGAATCCTTTTCCTGAGTTATTAAAACTGTTAAAACTTCTGAGATCAACTTGTCTCTGACCCAATAGGATCACAGACAATAATTCCTGTTCATCCCAGAGCTCCAGGGACTTTCGGTCCCACGATCTCGTCCCCGGACCTCTTCCTGTCTCCTGCTGCTGAGCCAACTGCAGCCCGGCCCTCACCTCACCAGTCTCCTAATCAAATCGCGGCTCCTTTAGATATTTCTATGGAATCAGGTGACATGTCTGAAGAATCCGATGACATGTCTGGAGAATCAGGTGACATTCCACAGGACTCTCCATAGGACACCTTCCTATGGTAACAAGTTATCATACATTACAGACTATTGCAGACATTACATAATTAATCATACTTAATCAGAATAATAATGTATATCTGCCACATGTGGCTATCTGAAATCAACCATACACATTGGGCCATTGGGCTCTCAGTGCAGGCTTTTTAAATTAATCATTGTGTATTAATTTAGCATATTACCAAGTGTCAGCTTCATGATCTCATCTGTACAACCCAAATTGGATCAGTACTGTTGGGGATTAATTACTAATGCCATATTGATTCAATTAAATAAAACATTCCACTCTATGTACTACTGTATTTTATTTTCAATTAACACTTTTTACAACCCTGTTATACAGCAATACTGTTTACATATTAGAAGTATTAGTATATTGACAAACAGTCAATTTACATAAGAGTTATTATTATTTATAGGTCTCAGTGATATTCTGTTTACTTAACACATACATCATACATTTGTATGTCTCAGTTTTTGCAATATGGTAGATGGCCATATGTAAAAGTGTAGATTAACAGGAAGCAGAAGTGTGACAACGACAGCAGTAAACAAAGAGATAAAAGACAGGAACAAATAAGACTCAAGTGATGAACGAACTTCTTTGTGACATGTGGTCATGTCATTTAAATGAGCGCACTACAGATAGACCATCAATCAACACTTCAGGCAAAGTATATGGTTCAGGAACACTATGCAGTGCTTGGAGAAGTTAACAGATGTCCTCAAAAGAAAAATAAATCTGGCAAACACAAGTTAAATCACATTATTTTGCGTATCTGCTCATATTGTAATATTTTCAATGCCTTCTTCTCTTGCTGGATACCTGGGTAGAAATGTGCCTTAATATACCTCTTCTTGTGGATTGGATCATTTACCCTGCATCTATTAGGATACATGTTCATATACCTGTCGAGGGTTGTGCGGATGGAAACGTTGTGAATAAATATACCAACAGCAAACAATACTTTCATTTTTATTCAGAAATGACAGGTAATATAATGGGATAATAGTACAATAACATGATCTTGACATTGACAGTCTTTAAAGTTTCATACGTGTGTGCTGTTCACGTTTTGAGCAGTTCATAAGTAATGAGTGGAGTGTAGCACCACGAGTATTTGTCCCTTCTCAGGGAACAAGGTTGAACATTCCCGTAAGAGGATCAGGCTGTGTCTGAGTAAAGCAGGAACCCGGAGAAGATGCTGTCATCCTCACTGCTGGCGTATGCCCCATTCCAGTCTCTGAGCGTTTCCATCCACACCTGATCACCCACCGCCAGCTGCAGCACCACGAGCGTGGACGCCTGGTCGATGTCTTGACCATACAGAGAGTCCCGCGTCCTTACCCGCCGTGACCCGTTTACTACCAGCGTGGCGCGCAGTGGCTGATTGCGTACAGTGATGTGGAAGGAGAAGACGTAAACCCCGGCGTGGACGCATGTGAAGCTGTTGGAAGTGACATTGAAGTGATTCTCTTCGTTGTAGAAGACTTTGTCGAAGCGGATCGGGAAGCCAGAGGGAGGGAAGGACTTTCTTGGAGAGATACCTACACTGAAGGCTGAGCGTTTCTGGAGAACCTCCGATCCCTTTGATCCTTTGAATCCACGAATGCCCCGCTCACCTCTCTTCCCATGGAAACCTCTGTCCCCTTTTGGCCCAAGCATCCCCCTTATGCCTTGTGGTCCCTGAGGTCCTCGAAGCCCTGGTTCTCCTTGTGGTCCTAGAGGCCCCTGATCCCCACGGACGCCCACAGGACCTGGGGAGCCATGCTTGCCGTTCATTCCTGGAATGCCCATCCCTCCTGGAATGCCAGGAGATCCCGTATCCCCTCGATCACCTTTCGGTCCTCTCTCTCCAAAAGTGCCACACTCCCCCCTATCCCCCTTGTCTCCTTTAGGACCTGTCTCAACAGCCACTCCTGGAGGTCCAGCTGGCCCCTCTGTTCCTGGTTCTCCTTTCTCACCAGCAGTCCCATTCTGGCCAGGTTCCCCTTTCCCCCCACCATCACCTTTGACACCTCGCAACCCTATTTCACCTTTCTCAGCTTTTGAGCCAGCATCACCTGCAAGGTAAAGAAAACTGTGTCAGAACTAATGAAGTCTGGAGACAATATAAAACAATTCAACAATCATCAGAAGAAGTTTGCACCTTTTTGGCCTGATTTCCCTGAGAGTCCTGGTGGACCGCCTGTCCCACTGCTTCCTTTGTCCCCTCTATCCCCTAAGAAATTAATCAATGAACAATATTCAACACATGCAACATTGAAGGACATTAACAAATACGTGTTAATACGTGAAGAATAACAATAGTATACTGAATCACTTTCTTTTGATGGGCCCCTTTTCAATATGTGCTCAGGGGCCTATTGTTTCATAATGTCCTTGTGATGTATGATCAAACAACTAACACATTTGTAATATTTATGTAGCATTTAAAAATATGTATGTAACCATATTATACTAGCCTTTGTCTCCTCTCAACCCCATAGGGCCACTGACTCCCGGTTGGCCTGGTAGACCAGCTGCTCCTGTAAGGCCTCTATCACCTGGTGGCCCTTGGAAGCAAACACAGGCAAAGTTCAAAATGCTGCAAGCGAACATACAAACGTAGTCAATAATTAAATAAATACATAAAAAATCTTCATGGCACTTTATCAGTGAGTCTTTTTACCTTCCAGGCCTCTGTCTCCCTTTGGCCCCCTGGGGCCTCTCTCAGGTGGACAGCACTCACAGAAGTTGAAGTAGCACTCGCTGTAGTCGAGAGTGTAATTGTCAGGACCAGCACCAGGGGGCTCGGTGCTCTCCGTGTGGTACTGCGGATAGATGTGATTTGGATACGTGGTCCTCTCTGTGGTGGGCCGTGGTTGGGGCTTCACAGGATTTGCACTCGGCACTGTCTTGAGAGACTTGGGAATGCTGGTGGTAACAGGGCTGTGCACAGGGATTTGAGGGAGGGGCTTCTTGGTGTACTGGTACTTCGGCTTCTGTGTAGTCTTGGCTTCAGCGTAGGACACCACAGTGAGTGTGACCACAACGACAGCCACAAGGGTTGACTGACAGGAGATAATCCTCATGGTTGACTGGGATCTGAGAACAGATGTGTTAAAGGCTCTTTTTTATATTTGTTTGCTCTTATTTAATTGTCATTCCACTTTAGCTTTAAAGACGAGAGGTTACATAAATAGCACACGCTCAGTAGTAGTTTACTGTTGCAAAACACTCAGCACAGCATCAAGCCATCTCTCCTCTCATATACTATTATCCTCAATGTTGTTTCTACTATTGTGAATCTTTTTCTCTGTTTCCACTTGAACGTTTCCGATACTGACGATTTCAGGTAATCTATGAGTCTGCAGTTCGACCATTCAAAGCTGTTGTTTATCAGTAAATTCCGCTGTTACAATGTTTAACTGCAATGGAAACCTGCATCTTCATAATTTGCATTAAGGCCAGTAACTCCTTAACCTAGATATGCTATTCACATAAATCAATAATTGCAATAGGTAACCCATCATGCTGAGATTCAACTTTCTGTGCAAAATTTGAAATTCAGCAAAACGTATAAGACTCACCCTGTAATGCATAAGTGGAATGGTCATTTATCCTCTCTAGCGCTGGCTTGGAGGCAGCCCTAGGAGCTCCAGGTCTTTCTGATATCTCTGCGAGGCTTGGGCGAAAGAACATCCCCACCAATGTGGGTGTTTGCTGGAATCACAGGGGGAGGTCTGAAATCCAACTGGCGGGCTGGAGCCGACCAAAGGAGAACCTATGTGCTGTGGCCCATTCTCTGTACCCCTGTTGTGTAGAAAGGTGCTTTTGTGACACAGGATACAGCACCCACCAGGAGCACTCCCTCGCTGCGAGCTAGGCGAGGAGCAAAGGCCGTGGGGCAATGGGTCATATGATATGGGAGGCATTCCTCCAACATCCAACCTACTACCTAGGCTTTTTTTACGCTGGGAAAAAGCCAAGAGGGGTCTGTGACAAAGGGCCAGGGCACTACAGCAGCCTTTTTTCAAGCCTAAGTTTGGACCGTATTCTGCATGACGGTGCAAACCATTATTACAGATATTTTACATGTGGTGCCATTCAGTTGCAAGTTGATGTTTGTCAGTACACCAAGATTGCAATATCTGTAGAAATGAATTAAAAAATGTTTCACTACGAGAGTACTTACAAACTACTGGTACTTGGCGAAAATCCAGAAGAAAGCTTTAACCTTAAGAGCACTGATAATCTCCTCACTCTACAGTTGCTAAACCCGAGCTGTTTGTCAAAGGAACCAGCGTATCTACTTTGAATCAGTGCAGTTGCAATGCTTGCCTGATCACTGTGACCGACTTTCTGCACGAGCACCAGAAACTGCTGGCAGCTATATTTGCTAACTATGATTCATGCTGTGTTGCTGGACAATGATTCATTCTTTGGGTGGAACAGGATAGCATCGGGTTTTTGTGGAAAAGTGATTTTCTGGTAGCTGTGTCCTCGAAACTCTTGACTGGTCAGTGAATGAATGTTTAAGCAGTGGACATGCCTCAGTTGTCAAAGACCTCACATCCTCAGAGGGATCTATGACCAGCTATGAGTGAGCAGGAAGAAGGGAAATTAAATTTAGGAAACAGAGAGGGGTGATGGTGGGACTGGGGCTACTAAATAAGAGACGATCGTGTTTATTTAAACTTTTTTTTTAAATCTTCTTACGTATACTTTTCTTTACTTCTTCACCTCAATTTACACGCTCTTTTTCTCCCTCCTTCCCAGCAGCTCAGGTGAAGTGTCCCTGACTTGCCCCTCCGTAAGAGACAAACTGAGGGAGTGTAAGATATGCAGCTGAGTCCTGAGAGAGGGGTTCCTCTGGGGTTCTCCATGCCCGACCTCGACCTCATTGTCTCTCCGCTCCATTGAGAGTACACAAAACAGCAGCGGTCAGCTTACGGTGGCCCGCTGGTCACAGAGGACCCAGGCGCCGCTCACCTGTTCGTTCATATAACACGGGCACCAGCGCTGCCCTCAGCCTCCATCCACACACACTATAGAGCATGGGATGCAGCCGAGCAGAGAGAGAGCCAAAGATGACTTGGATGTGGGTGTGGGATGAGGTGTATTGCCTTACATTAAGCCTATTCATTCCATCTTCAAGCTGCAGTGAATGTGTATAGAGAGGGTGAGAGTGAGACAATAAGATAGAGACTTGTTTAGTAACTAACACAGCAACCAGTCGCTCTAGATTACCCAAGTGCTATCAAGGCCAGAGACAGTGTTTTGTTCTTTATTGTGGGATTTTATCAAAGAAAATCTAGATCCTGCAGAATTAGCAACTAATGACTTTGGCAAGAGATCTTCTGTCAGGGAAGATACAACTAATGTAGTCAGACTGAGTACAAACCCACTTTCTCTAGCCTTTACTAGCCTCTCTGATGTTAGGAATTGGTTGCTAATGTGCTTTTGAATGAAAGTTTGGTGCTGTATTTTTGCATTTATGGAAAACCGTATTGTGTTTTCTGGTTATAATTCCTTGTTGATAAAGTTCAATCTTATCTTACTTAGACCGTCTCTATTTAAAGGAAATATGTTTCTTATACTAATGAATGCATTGTAGCTTCAAAGCAATAGTTTTTCATCTTTCTTCCAGAGAGGGAGATGAAAAGATTGATACCATTTACATATTTGTATGTTTAACTGAAGCTACAGCTAGCAGACTAGTTTAGTCTAGCATTCAGACCGGAAACAAGGGGACACAGCTCGCCTGGCTCTGTAAAAAGGTAACAAAATGCGGCCATTAGCACCTCCAAAGCTCTCTAACTAACATGTTACTATGACAATATTATGACATACTCTATAGTTACTTTTTGGGGAACAGTGCTAACCACTAAACCACCATTCTGCCCCATTTTATATAATGTAAAAAGTGTACGAGTATAGTAGTCATAGTTTAGTTTGTCGTATAGATTTATAGTGTAGTATGTCAAAAAAGGTAGTTAAAAAGTTATAGTGTAGTGTACCAAAAGAAGTTGTAGTATAGTATGTAGAAATCTATTTTTTAACATCATTACTGTGTTGCAACTAAATAAAATTCCCACACATAAAATTCACCTAAGCCTATTGATTATTTTATAAATACATTACTCATGGTACACTTATACATGCACACATTTTTTTCTGTGGGTGTTTTTATCAGAATCTTTCAGATCGATTTGAGGGATACTCATGGTTTGCATCTTCCACATTGTATCGTAAGTGTCATTGTTGTGGTCTTGTTTCTTGTCTCAAGTCTCGATACAAGCAGGTCTCGGTCATGACTTGTGGTCTTGGTTAAGGCGCCCTCTTTTGCCCCTAAATTAATAACGCTCCTGAAACAAAGTGAAGTCAAGACTCCATGACCCTGTGAAGACTGAAGAGGTTTGATATTGTGTGTTGTGAAAAAACTAAATCATGTCTCCTTCCCTTGGTACCATGTCAATCATCCCTGCAGGAGCTTGCACACATTGATGAAAATAATCCTCTTTTCCATGATTATACAGCACCATACCCACAATGTGGAGCAGCTAGTCTTAACTTACAGATAAATATGAGTAATAGAGTGCTTACTGAATTTGACTTGTGCAAAGAATGAGAGCATTGAGCAAAATAGTATTTCTCTACTTGACCACTTGGTGGCAGACTTGGGTTTTAGGTTTAACCACAAAGATCCTGTATGAACAAAAATATATACATGTATCAACTAATATAAGCCTTTGTCTTTATAATTTTCAATATCCAGATGGCGGGGAAGATGTTGCTCTTAAAAGTGGGCCTATATTTAGGAGCACAGCATATATGTCTCTTTAATACGCTACGCTGCTCTTCATCATTTTTTCAAATGAGCCAAACTTAGCATAACATGTTTTCATTTGGAGTGAAAGTCCATTGACCACATCAGGGTTTGGACACAGTTGTGACCAACAATAGAAATTGATTGTGTGGCAACCTCATAATTCAGCCATACGCTGTAGCAGATAAACAATTAAACTGATTGGCCCTGTAAAGAAACAAAATATCGCAAGTTACTGAATGAAAACATGTTATGTATGAGCATGTGAGTGAATTTAGAATATAATATGCAGTTGAGACCCTCAACGTAGAAAGGACTCAACATTTAGTGACACAAATGGGACATAAAAGCACTTTCAGTTGAAGAAAATTATATGAAAGCAGATTCTGTTTTGTTAGAGACCAGAAGAGAATATAAAAATAGAAGGCTAAGCAGTAGGCTGAGGTTATTACCATGGAAACATTAATTGTAATGGCACACACGTAGGTAGAGCTAAACACTAGTGTGTATGGTGGCAGGCTGTTCAGGACGAGAAAGAGAGAGTGTGTTTAAATGTGTTGAATAAGTTATCAAATGTATTCATATGTATTACACTATTAATATTTCAACACTTTCTGGGGTTTCCTTGTAAACTGAAATCTGGTTGCGTTGGCTTACAGCTTGTCTTTATGGCGATAACTTCTGGTTTCTTCCTTCATGGGATACAAATCAACATACATGTAAAGTGTAAACAGGAGACCTGTAGGCAGAGGCACGATGTAGGATGGCATTACAAAAACACCTGGATTTTAATATGTGATAGGAGAAGATGTGAGGTGAAGGATAATAAAAAAGGTGGAAAAGAAAGAGGGAGTAGAGAGGAAAGGACAAATCGCAAGGACGAATGGAGGAAAGAAAATGAAAAGAAAGACTTGCAAAGAAAAGGAAATGAGAGGAGAGGAAATAAATAAGAAGAATGGAAGAACTGAGAGGAGGGTTAAGGAAAGGAAATGAGAGGAGAAAAAATGAAAGAAAATTAGTGAATAGCAAATAAAAGATAAGGAAAAGAAGCCAAGGAAAGGAAAGGATCAGAAGAACGGATGAAACCGGAGGGCTTCAGCAGTATTGTGGAGTGAGTTTAGGTGTGGAGGTTCAGAACTGAGAGTGTTGCAGCGACTGGGAAAACCCATTTGGAGGTGTCTGGTCACAAGGCATAAACATTTCCTGGCAAGTCACTGAACTGATAACAATGCCCAGCTCCCTCATCCACGATCCATGTTGATGATATTTGTTTTCCCAGCATCATTATTTCCCCACGATTCTACCAGAAAGTCTTGAAAGCAGATTTTGTTTAAACAATTGAACATTGAAATGTTGTCTGTGGCATGGTATGCTTAAGGTAAACAGAGCTGTGTGGGCATCGGTAGTTGCCTTGTCTCTCCAGAAGGGAAAGCAAAGCCCCTGGCCATTCATTCCTGCGCGGTCTCTGGAGAACTGGTTTGGTGGCTCTGCCTCTTATTGTGTGAAATCACTTCATGTGGTAGTCAATTGTGTCAGGAATGTGCGATGCAGAAGCCTCTGTGTGGTGGCTGGGTGTGGTTAGGCTCAGCTGCAGAGGGGAGTGGGGGAGTACGCTCAGGGAACGGTACCAGGTGGAGGCCTAATTGGCCTCACCTGGGTCTAATGATGATTGTTCCCCATTATAAGTGTGCAGGTGGACAAAGAAGAGTGGTTCTGGGATTCGGCAGAACACCGGACCTACGCTGCTGTCCACAGGAGCAGATCAGCGGAAAGCACGACGGAGACCGCATCCGCCTGGAATTAAGTCTCTAGTGTCTCTGTGCTAGGGGGATACCACCCGCGGTAACACGCGCTTGTTACACTCTGTTTAGCTTGTTCCTGCATTTTGAAGTAACTGCTCTGCTTGACTGTAGGGAAAACATAACAGATTAATATGCTGAGTGAATTCACATTTCAAACCATCAGTATGCACAGATATTGAAATAATAAAAATAAAACTAGGATGAGAAAGACAACCGCTGCCCAAGTATCTTTAGGTGTCTTTATTTTCTGAACATTGCAGTGGTGAGTTGCTATCATGTATAAATGACACATTTAATTAGGTGAACTGTAAAAAAAAAAAAAGACTCTCATAGAGCTCTTCAAACTTGGTACAGGAAATATCTAGGTCTACCACAACTACTAAAAGATAAATTAAATGACAAACGGGGGACAATATAAAAGCCCTTTTAAGTGGATAAACAAAGAATATATGATGTGTTATTTATGGCCACAAGAGAACACAGATATAAATATTCATGAAAAGGTTGGTAATATACATTGTAACCAGCCAAGCATTTACCAGTGTATATAAATATATAACAAAGTATAAATAAAGGGGATCATGATTGGACTGTAATCAGCCATCCCCTGATCAGAAGTAAAAATAATCAAAGATGATCCCAAGCACACAACTAAATGCAATGACCATCACAACTACGACTCATTCCCTCTCCGGTTCATCTCTATAAATCAACTATAGGTGAGGAAGACACATTTTGCTTTTGGCCAGACAGACAAACCGCAAACCGTTCTGCTTTGAGTTCAGAGGCTGTCGATGAAGTAAAACCACATCGTTACCAAAGCCAAGCCTAAAACACAAAGGTGTGCTGTATCAATATGTGCTCATGCTCAGATCCTTCAGATCCCTGATCGTGACACTTTTCAGATTCATTGCAGAGCTTGGGCTTCTCTATAACTCTCCCTTGAAAGATCGCATTGCAGTGCATAAAGGCAACTACAATGGTGATAGTGGTTCTGACACAAGATCAGCCAGTAACATCAAGTGCATGTCAAATGTTGGGATGAATACTTTCTTCACTTTTATCAGAGAGCGATTCACAATCAGAGATAGCAGGCCTCACCGATGCAGGAGATAAACACACACGTGTAAAATAGTTGTATAATGTCTTCTGTGGAGCTGGAGAGAGTTTTCCTAAGGCTGTGTCTAAAATCACTGCCTGGTTTACGACTCCTTATATAACAAACACTCAATAGACTTTTTTTTCTCCGCCATTGGAACTTTTGAGGTCATTAAATAGTCCATAAATTACCTACTCTAAATTCAAACACTATAAAACAGCAGAGAGTGAATTCAGTACAATAATAATAAGGGATTTCGGACATAAGCAAAGTCTGATTTAAAAAAAAGATGTGGGTATATTAACCAGTCAGGGAGGGTCTACCAAAAGACCCTATCAATATGGGATCCAGTGTTTCAGGGTTTTGTTGTCTGCTGCTTCAATTATGATTTTCTTTTGAGGCAAGCATGCAAATGTGAAACCCATGTATGACCCTAATCATGCAAAACCCAGAGGTGGGCAGAAAGACTAAAAAAAACAGGACAAACAACATTTCACAGCGAGGGTGTGAACGTGATGTACCGAGTGTGTCTACTACCATGGGGTAAGACCACAGGGGTTGGGATGTAAAGAAGAGAAAGGCTCTGATTTCCAGATCATCTCTTTAAGATATTCATGTTTTCTGTCTTGATGAGCAGCGGTGATGGACCGCTGTGGTTCGGGATGAACGAGGTGTAAAGAGGGCCTCAAGGTGCACTGGGAATAGGCAATTGTTTGGAGACTCGTGTTAATCCAACCTGGCGCTGCTTCTTTTTCTTCCAAATTCTCTCCATCTTTTAGTTTATGAGTGCCATGGTGCTCTCAGACTGGCCGCCAAAGATCCCAGAGAAAAACTCCAGTGCGAGTCGCACGTGAATGGGCACAAAGACATACGAGGTGTAGATCACCATGCCGATGGCGGAGAAGAGGATGGAGCTGAAGATGGACTTTTCCCAGGGCTCCAGCACATAGATGCCGGTGATGAGCAGGTACTGGTAGTACAGCCAGGACAGGTACTCCCTAAAGCTCTTGAAGTTCATCTTGCAAGCTGGACGGAAGGTAAATGGAGGTGAAGTGGTGTGAGATTCAAGCCGTAAGAAAGAGATGTTGTAAAGGAGGACAGAAACACAGTGATGGGGAGGGAGGAGCACAGAGGTTTTGGAAGAGAGTGATAACAAGAATGTAAACGGGTTGTAACAAAAAAAGTTAAGTACACAATTTATGAGCACAGAGGACACAAAGGCCGAGTACCTCAAGGTAGAAAATACTCCTGCATTCAAAATGTCACTAGTAGAAGTACAGAAGTATTACAACTCTAAGTTATTACAACTCTAAGTAATCACAACGTAGAAGAATGGCGCCTGTCAGTATTATATATTATTGGATTATCATTACAGATGCATTATTTATGTTTATCAAAATAAGCTACTTTATATACCGATTGATCTATTGCAATGTATCATATTTTTTGAGTTGATTATGATTTATATGCAAATTCTTAATCCTCAAAGTAACTAAAGTTAAACAATGACAAAATAACTATTTTGGAGTATATAACGTAGCATTAAATGGTAATACTTAATTTACATACAGTATACTGGAGTAAATGTGTGACTTTCCATTACGATTAACACTTTGAATACACACTGAACCAGAAAAAAACCCTCTCTACCAACATAATACAGACTACCACTATGTACAAACGAGTATTCTATGACGCTCACATTATGTCAAACTAACATATTCATAGTTCAATCATGACTGCTATACACGGCTAAAGAAATGTGCCCTGTGTCAACCATTATCCTGGACAACTGGGAACAAAATGGAAAATAATCCTTGGAAGGACAATGCAGTCCATGTGGCTGTGTGCTTATCAATAAGGAGGTGTGGAAGAGAACTAGGGCTCTCCAAATCCACAGCGGGACCCTGAGGGGGCAATCCAGCAGGCATCATGGATCTAACAGGATTCATGTGTGTGAGATAGAGAAACACCAAGTAAATTAAACCCAGGGGACCCACATGAACACATAACAGTCCCCACTTATTTTCTTGGCATACTTGACAAACATGCATGTGTTGTTACCAAACATGGGACTCTGACAAATAGCCCTATAGCTTCTTTCCGCTCCATGGAGAGGGTAATGAGTAACGGTTTCCCCATAGAACATGCACTTCAACACAAGGACGCCATAACACTCCCTTGTTTTAAAGGTCAGTTTAAACGTGTTATCGTGTTTATCAGTATTATTATATTAAATATTATACTATAAGTTAAACCTTTTTGGAAATATCTGACAAAAAACCTTTTTTTTCATTTGAAGCTTTGCATAGTTCATAGCTTTGCATCAACATATCCTACCACAGGGGTAGGGGGCGTGGCCAACAGGTACTCTACATGAGCAGGAGCACTCCCCTAACACAGAATGTGTCCCTGATAGTTATAGTCTACAGAGTGCGCACGAATTAACTTCCTTAACATAAATACCACAATACAGCGGCTGTACTGAAGTTACAACAAGAAAAGCACATTTTAGAGGCCTAGCGCACTGTGGTGACCATTACGATGGGACCGTAATTAAATTGTCTTAATAGTCCAATTAACAAGTTTGGCCAGAAAATTGCAAAACAAATTACTTAAAACGTTAAACTCCTGCTATTAATGTATAAAGAACAACTACTTTCAATGATACGTTTCATCACTATTTCTTAATGTTGAAAAGACGCAATACTAGAGGGGGTGTGTCAGCTATTGAGCGCTCACTGTGTTGTGTATAACCGAATCCAGATATCGAGACTCACCTCAGCAGCGACGTGAGAGCGCCTGGGTTTCTCTACTGATGAATGCTTACTGGACCAGCCGTCCGGCTGCTGCTCCGCTGCTGTGTGTAAACCAAAAGCTGCCTCGCCAGTTTCCCGCTGGTAGGAGGTCACGGACACTGTGACACCACACCCACTAGGCCTGCTCGTGCTATACGCTCACGACTCACCTGGCTCACAGATCACACAGGTGGAAGGACCGAGGACTGTAACGCACGTGTGTGGGTGCGCGTGCGCGTGTACACGCAGCTCAAAGAAACAGTCCTCGCATCCGAGGCACAGCAGCAGGAGTCTGGTTCGAGGTTGCGGTGCTCTGTCAGCCATGCAAAGTCCCACCATGCTGCATCTCGTTTGTCTCCATACAGCTAGCCTATATGCGTGTTTGCATTTTGGTGGCAGATATATAATTAAACAATAATAGCCAATAGAAGAAAGAAAAAAAAACTGAAAAAGCACTTCAAGTACAAATTGAGAAGTTGTTCCTTTTGTTTTCGGGGCAGTCAGTCAGGAAATCTCATCTCCCATCAGTTGAAGGTCTGCTGACATGCTCAATTCTTGCACTTGACAACACTTTTGTATTATTGATGTGTAAACACAGGCAGTGCCACCGTGGGGCACGGGTACACATGAATAACGTTTTCCCCTTTCAAAGATTTAATAGACCGACACTGTTTAGTATAAATATTTACATAAACCAGTATTCAAAGCAGAATCAAAGCTCCAACAAGATACCGGTGGTCTTCGTATACTGAGAGAAAATGGTTCTGTAATAGTAGAAATTAGGTAAGGGGGGCTTAGGGGCAAAGCATTCGGGTAACAAGGCCTTGGTTTGTGCACCTGCAAGAGGTGGTGAGAAAATCAGGTCAACAGGATGGTGTGCAGAAAAAGAAGCAGCCCGACTCTTAGTTGGTGTTGTCCAAACCCACACACACAAACACCCAGAGGGGATTCACTTCATTCACTTTCCCAAGTAGATCTGATTACCGTTAACAGCAAGCTCAGGTTTATGGAAAACAAGACTGGGCTGCCTCCTCCCTCTTCAAGTTATAATGCGAGACATGCGACACGGGATCATACAACCTGGGATACACACATTCCTCTGGTGACCTCGAACCTGTAGATCTGCAGCTATGCCACAAAGAAAAAGCTTTCAACTTCTCAACTCGAGGTAAATTATGGATTGGATTGTTATACTGAAAAGAAGCCAGTGTGTGCAAACTTCATTGTTTTACATCATCAAAAATGTTGTTAAAATGTATAAATACTCTCTTACGAGCAATTTGAAACTACTCCCAAAGGAGTCTTTAAGGCAAACTGCTTCACACAATGTACTCTCCAACTTTTATTCTCGTTATTTATTACTTATTCCTAGTATTCTGTGAGAACCAAGAAAAGTGTATAAAAATAAAAATAATTAATTAGACTAGAGTGTTTTGCTTATAGAATGCTTTTAATATTTACATTTTCTTACATAGACTTTTATGCAGTGCATTAATGTTTAAATTGTGTTCAGTTTAATCCTTTCACAAGCATGAAATATCAGGTGCTAATGTTACACACAACACACCATCAGACCATTTCAATTCTGCACATCATTTGAAGGTTTTTAGCCATTTCTTTACTTATTTCCATGAATGAATGTTACCTGTTCAAAAGCCCCTCATTTGACAGGTCCATTATGATGGCACTTCTGGATGTGAAGTGTCCAAAATATAGAGTTCAGAGGCGTGTCTGCAAGTACTTTTGGTGAACATTAAAAGGTGACAGAACAGAACTGTTTGCTCACAAGCCATGGCTCATGATTTTTACTCGAGCAGCCTCAATTCTGAATTTGCATCTCCAGCTGCAGCCCAGATCAGAGCACCGACAGCTCTCTGGCTGAAAAGGTGGTGCAGCTTGGTGAATATTTGAATAATGCCATAAACCGAAGCATCCTCTTCAATGCATTTCTTCTTTTGTTATTGGCCCAAAGCGCCCTCTGGTGGATATGCAGAGCAGAGAACTTGACACTTGGCACTGCTCCCAATTCCATCCTTTCCAATTCTACACAGGTTTTAAATACATAGTGTGTTCAAGTGACAACATTAATTATGTATGCATCGATTTTTTCCCTGTGCACAAAAGGAGGATTTGTTCATTGCTGGTTAATAAATAAAAAAGGTGTCAAAACAGCAAAAATAAGTATTCAATCAATTTGTTTTGTCAAAGTTTATTTAGAAGGAGCTTTCCAAAATTGCAGGGTATCTGACGTCACACATATTGTATAATTTCTATGTCAATAAGATGGTGCATATAATTCATATGGAGTATGGCTAAGGGATCCAGCTAATGTCTTTTAAATGCATCACTGGATCATTAGCGGACCTGTATTTGCCAGATCACGCAGGAAGGATGGCAACCTGCTACTCCATCATGTCGGCACCCTCTTCTCCTGTTGCATCTGCTAGGCTGAGCTCCTCCAGCATCTCCACCAGGGACACAGATGGTGCTCCGTCATCCTCAGTGTCGCTCTCCACTGGGATCTTTGACGCATCTGAAATTCAAAATGCACCTCTTTTTATTAACTGTCCAATACATAATTGATATTGAATGTGTGAGAGATTACATCCATTGTCATCTTAAGCAGCCATTGAGCCACATATTAACCATTTAAGCTACGACGATGGAGAAAAACATAACAGAATGGGAGTCAGTCTGAGGAGAAAGTTTGCAGTGTCCAGCTGCTCACCTCTGTAGATGTTAACATTCTTCCTCAGAGCCTCATCCTCCTCCAGGTCCTCCAGGAAGTCCTGGTATTGTCTGAAGAACGAAAAACAAGTTACAGGAAAATGTCTTATTTCTTAACATATCCGTTGAAAAGATCAAAGCCTCCATGATTTGATCCTCCTAACAGGTATTGCCTGTGTAGCTTCATTACTGTTCACACAAAAACACAAATGACCCACACTGTTGACTGACTTTTCCAAACAGACACATGGCACTGTAAGTACAATTGAGTCAATCCAACACTGTTCTGCTGCTGTAAATATGTAGATGTAATGTAGAATATCACACACCATATGAGTTAAAGATAACGTAAATGAATTAAAGCTTTACTTTCTTTTACAAGAGAAATGAGAAACTCAGTGTTTCTCTCCTACCTCTCATCATCTGTGCCCATGTCTTCACGGTCTTTCACCATCTCCTGCAGTTTCCAGTTCCTGCGCCTCACCCTCCTGCTGCGGTTGTAGCTCTTCTTGATCAGGACCTTAGAGGGTGCACATTCAGTTTATACAAATTAAAACCACACAACAAAACTTATGTGATGTTATGTTTCCAAGAATGTGATCAAATCTGCAATCAGTATTTTAAGTTGCCACTAGAAAACAGAGTTCATCAGGTCGACAAATAGCTACTCAATTGGATCATGGAAGAGCTGTTTTTTGTTGAGTCTTACCACATCAGGAACGTGGTGAGGGTTCATCTTCTCCAGGTTATCATCATTGACGTTGGAATTGGCAAAGTCAAATCTGTAATGGGAGAAGTAAATATGCAATAAATTGTAAAGCTCCAAACATGTGATCAGTCTTTACCGCCAGCCTGACCAACATGCTCCTACTCACCCCAGCACCAGGTCTCCGATGTTGAGCAGGTGACCCAGGAATGTACGGCAGTGATACTGCTGACTGGTGTCCATCTCGGATGTTTTCTGGACCCACACCTCAGCCAGGATGTGCTGTAACAAGCACACACAAATACAAACAGGGGAATATAAATGTAGTTTCAAGCCTCTAAAAACACATCTTGTTCTTTTCCATCAGTTTGTTCAGACAGCTGCAACGTTACAGCTGCAACATTCAGAGGGAAGAGAGAGCAACCAGTGTCCCCACAAACCTCATCTCCTGCACCATCGAAACAAACACTCCTGTGTGTTTCTGTCCCTTTGGCTTGAATCCCACATACAGACTGAGGGATAATGTAATGCTTTGCTATTGATTTGGCTTTCAAAAGAAAAGCAATGTTCCTCCATAATGCAATCTATTCTGGAACATACACACACACACACCTTATTGGACCTCACACCTGCTCCAGCACCCAGCTTCTGGTTTCTGATGATGTCGGTGTCCATAACAATGAACTCCTCCAATTGCCGTCGGTTACAGAGACTGTTGAAGGGGTTACGCCAGTATGTATTCCCATCCACCTCAGCAACTAGTGAGAGAGATTATTCATGATTTCATTAACGACAGTTCAGACAGAAATGTGACCACAAATTATACAATCTTTAACTTGACAGTTAATTACATGCATTTCATCCATCATTATCTCACAGACAGGATTTCAAGAAATGAGTCACTCCGGATGCATTCGATTATTTTTCTAACTAACACATTCTAAGTTTCTGTATCTAAAAACCACACGGGTTCTAAAAGTAACATGAATCTGCACGTTTTTCCATCTGCACATATTTCAATTCAACCAGACGATGAAGCATATCTGTCTACATTGCAAGTAAACTGAAGCAGACAAACAGCAACACAAATATTTTTTAATACTCAAGTTAATTGCTTACAGCAGCCCAAATCTGCCAAACAGAGCTTTGCCTCGAGGCGGTCTCGGCTATTCAGCCTGCTCAAAAACTTTCTGCAACAAAAATAGCGTGCTCTTTGAAGAGTAATTAAAAACGTGTGAGAGGCTTAAAAAGTGTCAGAATTCTGTTGAGGAGCCTTTCAGCCTTCACAGCATGAATGATTACGGTGGAAGCACATATTCCCTAATTGTCAGCATTCTTTTATTGATTACGAATCCCTCCAAATGATCCGACTTGGCTATGAAGGCATGTACAAAATATTTTTCTTAATGCGTGTCGTGCCCTGACGGAGCGGAGGCTTTTGAGTTTGACGGCTGTGATGAACATGTGGTCAGCAGATGGGAGATCACACAGCAGTGATTTAGTTAGATCACCATGGTAACATACAGATGTGTCTTGAAGACACTCAGACACAAATGCATAAATATGCAAAACGTGTGGCAGCGATTACTAAAGCATGATAAAACCATGATTGCGAGCGACTCCAGCCACCCCTCACAGTCCCTTCAGCCTCCTGCCCTCTGGGAGGAGATACCGGAGCCTCCGTGCTCGCACCACCAAACAGCTTCGTCCACCAGGCTATTAAGAAGCTGAACTCTCTCTCTCTCCTCTCTTTGAAGACTCCCTATGTCTGACTGCAACTAAATACAGAATGATAGTTTTTCTTAATTAAGAGATATATATTAATGTTATAGCTGAAACAATTGGTCAATAAACAGAAAATGAGAATCAGAACCATTTCAGGTCTGACTGAAGGATCCGAGTCTGTCCGTATAAGTATGTTGTATAGAGGCATTAGTATAACATTGAGACTGTTTCATAACCAATTGAAAGGCTCCCTGTAGTAACTTTAATTGATAGTTGCAGCCCTTATAAAGTGAGTAGTCTAATATAGGGCTTCAAGTAACGAAGTAATGCCCAACTGTCTAAAACAAAAATATATTCATCTCGCAATGATTTAAGAGAGAAAAGCACTAAATCCACCCATGAGACGCTGGAATCAGAGAATTAAAACTGAGCTAAATCTTGGGCTAAATTTATTTAGGAATTTATTAGGGAGCACGGAAATCTTGGAAACTTATGTCTATCCATAGCGGTCACATTACTGAATAATTGTGTAGTAATTCGAGTTGGAATTGGAGATAAATTGGACGTTGGGGTCAGTCGTTAAGATAATACTCACTCTGCAGGGTGTTGGGATCGATGAGGTGGATGGTGCTGGTAACACGGGCGCATACACAGACTTGACCCATGTTCCCAAGGCTCTGCGCCAGCCGCGGTGAAAGGCACACTACGTTGTCCTGGCAACCAGACAAAACCAGACAACAAAAGGTCAAACTGAGGTTGAAGGGAATGTAAAAAGACTTTGGACTTCAGTACACAATAGTAGTTCAATGTTTTGTGAAGACAAGTATCCGTCTGAGACTTGAAATCTAGTCAAAGTTTAAAACACAATAATCCAATTAGGCAGCAAAACAAGCAAAGCTCTATTCTATTTTCTGTTTTCATTTATTGAAAATGCCCCAAATAACCCCATCATTCAATCATGCTATGAAAATACACCGAAATCTATGCAAGGCTATTATAAACAAAGAACAAAGGCTACATGTTAAGTTGGAAGACGCATAAGGAACTATTGAAAGTTAAGAATACTCACCTGCCAAGAATCTAAAAAGTCAAACAATGAGTGAAACAGAATCCAACTTAAATTAAAAACAAAACCACTTTGCTGTATACCTTGCAGACAGGTACAATCTCCATGGAGTAGGTGCTCTTATAGTTGTACGTGTTTGAATGGATGTCGTGAGAGATGAGGCGCTGGGATGTCTTTGACCTTGAAAACAGAAAAGTATTGATTGGTATTATTACTATCAGACATTCAGAGACAGCTAATTATGACAATAACAGGGCATGAATGGAAGATAAGATGTTTCGCACACATTGAATAAGTTTGTGTTCTGTGCAGTCTACCTCACCTGAACTGTTGCAAGGTCAAGACAAAATATGTGTGTAATGTTTGACATTTTGTAGAACATGTTAACAGTTAAGCACATAGATAAAATAATAATAACTTAACAGAGCTCCTTCATAAGGACATTTCCTTCACCTAACATTTTGATAAACGCCAACTAGCAAATCATTTTTCTTTGATATTTCCACATTTGCTCATATATGTCTGGATTGTTGGGTGAAGACTGATCGCAGGCAGTCATAATCATTTTGAATGCTCTTGTGATTAAGAATTAAATAAAAGGGGGGAATGGTGATCTAATACGGAGACTCACAAAGACAATGTTTTACCTGCAGGGCACGGTGCACTGGAGGAAGTCAACCATTTTCTGAGCGTGTTGTTTGGAGCCATAGTAGAAATCAATCCCATCTGAGAGAAGAGACATACCATCAAACACCGCCAACCATAATATTCATCACAGGTGCGCTTTACAGGTCATCACCATTGCAGAACACATATGCATGCAAACACACACGAGAGCAGATGACGATGGGAGAAAATATGCCAACCACATGTTGAAAACTTCATAAAGCAATGCAAGTCCCACAGAGATATGATGATGTAAATTAAACCACTTTACAGTCAGGTCTGAGAGCACAGAGAGAGCTGCTGCGCCTTCACTCAATGCACACGTGGCTGTGTGTGTGTTATGTAGCAGTTAGCATCTCAGAATGGAGTATGAAAATTTGCATTGTAGGAATCTGGTATGGCATGTCTGCTCTGATTACAGCACACTGATTAGATGCACAACACATGTCTTCCTCTCAGGCTCAAACCAGGACAGCAGTATGGACTGATTGGCGCCAATGATATGCGTGCACGGCTTCCTGTCTGATACGAGGTAATTAACATGAAGCACATTATTATGTTCTGCTCAGTTCAACCTCACATTAGTTGCACCAGTGACGAATGAGACAAGTTTCCCACTTTTCAGTGTAATTTGGTTCGAGAATATACAGAATATAGTAAGCCCTCCCTTTAATGGCATGTATTGTATTTTCCGCACTATAAGGCGCACTTAAAAGCCTTTAATTTTCTCAAAAATCAAGTGCGCCTTATAATCCGAAGCGCCTTATATATGAATTAATTCTGGTTGTGCTTACTGACCTCGAAGCGATTTTGTGTGGTAGATGGCACTCTGTCAAAATGTTTTAGTACGACTATGGTAAACTACAAAGCCGCACCGCTTGCAGCATTATGGTGCGTTCACACCAAACGGCTTTATAACTCGCATCAGTTTATTCGCCAGTCAAGTTGTGTTCATTTGTGTCTTTCGCAACCAGTTGCGAAAAGGGGGCGTGGCTTATCTCTGACTTGTCTCGAGAGACACGCTTATGACGCGGACTTCAAACTCAAGGCTATCAGTCACGCAGTAGAACATGGGAATAGAGCCGCTGAGAGAGAATTCAACATTAATGAATCAATGGTACGGAAGTGGAGGAAGCAAGAAGATGACCTGCGCCAAGTAAAGAAGACCACACAGATTACGCTAACGTTTGATTTAGCGGTATCACTTTTTTACGTGTTACAACTGAACAAGGTTGGGAGTTATTGTGAATACGCTCATTAACGTTTGAACAATGTTGAGTTATTGTGAACACGTTTAATAAAGTTTGATTGTTTCGCTTAATGCGCCTTATAGTCGGGTGCGCTTTATATATGAAAAAAAATAAAAAAATAGACCATTCATTAACAGTGCGCTTTATAATCCAGTGCGCCCTATAGTGCGGAAAATACGGTATACTATTATATATAAAACCATATGTCATTGACCTACCATTGACTTCTTTGATATTGAGGGAATTCTGGTGGAGTTTGTGCTTGAGGATCAGCTGCTCTAGATAGTAGAATGTCTTTTTATGAACAGTCTGTAAAAAATAAATAGATTTTTAGCATCATCATACTGATTTATTTCAGCCACATGACAAACATTTCAAAATGTATTGGTATGAAACTTGACATCACAACCTCTGACAATTTTGACTTTTCAAAAAAAACCTAACGTTAGGAACTTTAGCCAGAGAGGCAGTATTGATGTTACGTCCTGTAAGCAAAGCACTGCTGGTAAACAAGTGAGACCAAGTAGGCCGTTTCATTTTTGTTTATGAAAGAAACTACAAGAAATACAAGGTTTCCAGCCCCGAGTCTGGGCAGTTTTTCAAGCTCTTTTGTAACCTTACAAAGAGTACATACCCTTTGACCAAATATAATTCCCCCCCCCACACACACACCTTCTGCCTAACTTGGACCACAGCCTTCCAGAAGTCCTTGGCTTCCACGCGGTGGCAGTCGTCACACATTTGGTACTGGATGACAAACTCTACCACAAACACCTGCTGTAGGATAGCGCCATTCATCACCTGAAGAGGGAACAAGTTACATCTGCTCCAACTGTTTGGCAAACAATGACAGAAACGGCATACAATCGTTTATGGGCCACTTTGATACATCAAACCAGTGGTATCTGGAGACAGTATCATACAGACCCAACGACAGCACAATCAAAAGAGTTGGCATTGAAAGGAACAGGTTCTCATTAAAGGTCGATGAGATAGCAGGAACTTGGAAAACTCACTTCTCTCAAACAGACATCCCTCAGTCAAAAACAGACTAAATTCAAACTGCACTTTTGGCTATTTACCATCTGAAAAAGCCCAGATAACCTTTAGATGAAAAACATGTTGCTTCTCAGGTTAGTTTTAATCCGTTTGAATGTCACTCTCCTACATCGTTTTCTTACCTCTTTCTGGATGGTCACTTTCATCTTAATCCTTTTGGAGTGTGGCTCTGTCCACAAGAAGCCAGCATCAATGAGACGCACCTGTGAGGAGCGAGGTGTTGTTGAATCCATGAAGTAGCATGCTCTGACCGAATATTAAACAAATAATGAGGTGAACATGGATCACATAATCATGACAAGTCAGGTACCACACACACACGTTTATTTTTTTGTTTGAACTGTTGAGGCCATGATTTCTCATATAGTATAAAGCACCATTACATTTTAAGAGGCTCTGATAAAAATTAGTCCATGACATGTGTGTAAGCTAACTTTAATAATTTAATATAATAAATAAGTAGGCTCAGTAACAAGATGGTGCTGAAAGCATCCATATAGAAATGGGAAGGGACCTGCAATGTTAATTTATATTTGTGAGAGTGAAAATATGCTAGTGTGTTTTATGAAGCGTAGTAATGATCACACTTACTTTGGTCATAGAGCTCTTTATTTTTTTCAGGCAAAGGGCCAGCAGTTCCCTGGACTCCAGGGCACATTGCATCCATGTGGCTGGAGGCTGCAAGTACCTGCATGAAAGAGGAAAAGAGTGTACATTCAAGCCTCAACTTTCCCAACAAAATGTCAATAAAAAAATAATTGTGCCTATAAATGTTTACTATAGGGAATAATAATAATAATAATAATACATTTATTTATATAGCACCTTTAAAAACAGAATTTACAAAGTGCTCTACATATAAGCAAGGTAAAAACATAACATCAATACAAGTAAACATTTCAGAAAATACATGAGGCAATGAACACAATAGAGGAATAGAAAATTACAAATACAAAATAAAGCAAAACAGACAAACTAAAATAGGGGAAACAAGGGGAAAAGCAGTTCTATAAAAATGGGTTTTAAGAAGTGATTTAAAAGAAGCTACTGATTGTGCTAGTCTTATCCCCTCAGGTAGGTCGTTCCAAAGTCGAGGGGCTCTGATGGCAAAAGCACGGTCACCCTTTGATTTAAGCCTTGACTTTGGAACGGCCAGAAGGGCCTTGAAGGGCCCCACCAGAGGATCTAAGGCTGCGAGCTGGCTCATATGGGGCTAACATTTCAATGATGTAGCTTGGGGCCAGACCCAGGCGTGCTTTAAAAGTGAGCAGCAAAATCTTAAAATCAATTCTAAAACTAACGGAGCCAGTGGAGAGGCCAGGACTGGAGTCATGTGATGCCGTCTGTTAGAGGCCAGGACTGGAGTCATGCGACGCCGTCTGTTAGAACCAGTGAGAAGCCGAGCTGCTGCATTCTGGACTAGTTGGAGGCGGGAGATGGATTTTTGATTTATGCCGGAAAGGAGGGAGTTGCAGTAGTCGAGTCGAGAGAAAATGAGTGCATGAATGACTTTTTCCAGATCTGAGCGTGACAATATGGGTTTGATTTTTGAGATTATTCTTAATTGAAAGAAGCAGGACTGGACAATTGTTTTGATCTGTGATTCAAAATTTAATTGAGAGTCAAACATTACACCCATATTTCAGGCAACAGGTTTTAAATAAGCAGCCAGGGGACCAAGTTGACTCTTGATGAGACTGGTGTTATTGTTTGGGGAACTGAATAATATGACTTCTGATTTGGAGTTATTGAGCTGAAGAAAATGTTGCGCCATCCAGCAGTTAACGTCAGAGAAAGATCTAAGACAGCAGCCAGGCTCTCTGGGTCACCAGGTCTCAGTGGAAGGTATATCTGTGTGTCGTCTGCATAGCAATGAAAAGATACGTTGTGTCGCTGGAGGATTTGGCCCAGTGGAAGCATGTAGATAGAAAATAAAAGTGGTCCTAAAATTAAACCTTGTGGTACACCACAGGTAATGTGAGTCGTGGTAGACGAGTGATTACCTATGGTGACCGAGTACGATCTTTCTAAAAGGTAAGAATAAAACCAGCCAAGTACAGTGTCCTTGATGCCAACCCAGGTTTTGAGGCGAGTATAATCTTGTATAATAATGATGATATGATAATCTTCGTATCAAGTTTACAAAAAATGCATGATTTATTTCTTCTTGTTAAAATATAGGACATATGAAACAAACCTTTCACACTGCTTGCAGAAGCTCACTGTGACTTGCTTGGGGATCCCCTCTGAGATATCTACCTGAGTACGCAGGCAGGCCACACACATGTTGGCTGGGTTGGGAGGAATGGGGACTCCGCAGGTACAGCACAGGCTGTCAGTGAAATAAATAAATGATGTGGCATTTTCCACCTCATACATGTAGTATACATAACTGTTGACCATTTCTCCAAGCATATCTTAGTTCATTGTACTGTGATTTTTATTTATTTATATCAGTCATTGATTTCTTTTCACTGTAACACGCTAGTTAAGTCAGACATTTAAATTGTACATGATCATGAATGATAGAAATACCCATTTAGTTGTCAAAATTACATTAACAGGTCACTAAACAGCAGTGTGAACAGAGTTTCTGACAACTCTGGAAACGTTGGCTCAATTTCGGACTCAATAAAAGCACAGCTTATTGTTTTGTTTTTCCGCTGCCTGTGAACACACTAGAGTGCAGCAACTGTTCATTATTTACCAAAATAATAATAAAAGGGTATGATGTATAATCCTGGAAAACAGAAACTACTATGTTTACTATAATACATTCTCTTGTCTAGCTCGGTACAAAAATAATAATTGGTTATTATTCACTCACTTGTAGACTTAAAGTAATTGGAGCAATCAATGTTAATAGTTACAGATGAGTTTCCTTCCATGGCATGTCAACAGGTAAGACTTGAGAAAGGGTTATGTCAGGACTCTGACAATAAAACGGATTCGAGGACATAAATACCATTTATTCACTTACATATTCGCCTGGCTGATTGTGGCAGGAGCTTGCACGTACTCCATTCTCGTCAACTTGACAGGCCAGAGGAACTTTCTGATCTCTGGGGACAAAAACGTGACAGATTTAGCAGCCCTAGCTTTAGCGGAACAAGGCTAGAAAACAGCCAACGTTAGCTGGTAGCGAGCAGAGTATCAACTAATGACATTATTGTAACAGCACGTAAATAACATACATGGTATGGTTTTGTTGTTCACAGTCAGAAACAATTAAACAGCTAAATAAAGATGCTAGATAATTACAAATGGAAGTGAAGGCTATGTTAGCTCGCTGCTAGCTGATGGACTACATTCGGTATCAGACCGTTAGCAATAAAGGCTAAATTGCTCGATTTTACGAGTGATTTTGAAATATATTCGTGAAGAAACAAGCATACAGTGTCAGCTAAACGTATTCCACAACTACAACTGGCACAAGCGAGTGATGACACAACTTACTGAAGTTATTTCGATGTCAAAATCCACCACACAGTGAAGTAAAATCACCCACGTTTTCACCGAGGAGCAAGGAAGGGTGGGTGACGTCATGTTCTACACAAGGACCCCGGGACTGACTTTGCTTGCCTGAAAACATTTCCTTCAAAAACATTTTCAAAAGCAAATAAAACGCTAAATAAAAGATATTTAGCGTTTTAATTATTCAATCAACTAGGCCACAGTACCGAGCAACTGTTTAAATACAGCTGTTGAAAATAAAACACAAGCATGAAAGGTAGGCTTTGACACAGGCGTTCATAACCATTGTACTAATTAAAAAAGAAAAGAAAAAAGAACAGAATAGAAAAAAACAGAGAAAGTTAACTATGTTACGTTTCATTAAGATGTACCCGTTAAATGATTATATATGTTATAATAAAGATAGGTCTTAAAACATGTATTAGGCTAAATACTGTATATGACTCTCAGACTACGATGTATAGGCCGGACTAGGCCAGCAAAGTGAATGCACAACTTAAATATGCTTTAATTAAGCATATTCCATATGTAAAAGGAAATTGGTCAAATAAGCACCCTGGGTTAATCAATCCTCCGGTTTTAAGCGCACCTGCATGACAGCTCTCTGGATGCATTCCAGGACTGCCGGAAATATATAAACTTAAAATGCAAATTAACGATCATGTATAAGTAGTCACAGTGAAGGGACACGTAATACTTAACAGCTACACTACCAAGCTGTAAGTATGAATGGCCATATGCATGACAGCCATACTGAAAATAAGATGGTGAAATGTTATAGTCTTTTCATATGTATTTTATTTGAATACTGCTTTATGCAATTTTGGCAAGAAAATAAAAAAGGGAAAAGGGAGCGGGGGGGGGATTTTGAGTGCTCTTTTAGAACTACCTGGAAACTAACTGAACTGAATTCAGTTTGGGAATTTAGATAATTTCAGTTCAAGACCTGTGGTGCAGTGTTTGTGTTCATGTTTGGATTAAATTAAACCACAGATGCTGGAACTTTATTTCCACAACTCCAACTGAAATCATATGTATTGTAACAGCGAGCTGTGTTGGTGGGAAGGGCTCAACATTGTAAATTGTATTACATTTCAGTGAAATTATGTATTGATTATATGATCTCATTATGTTGTCATTCAACAAGTGTAAGCTTATTCTTTTTAAAATATAATTGTATTACACTTTTTATTGTGTTTTGAAATGTTGTTATAATGTCTCTTGTTTGTGTAAGACATATACATAATGTGTAGCAGGGGAAACCCAATTATAATATGGTTGATCATGTGTTCATACCACCATCACCCAGCGTTATTGTGGGTACTTTGTGACGTTTTAAATGCCAAACTGAACTTTCAGAATTGATCTAGACCAGAGCGATTAGCTTACACTTGCTCCTCTGGATCACTCACTGGTGTATGGGGACATTACGAGCTGCACCTGAAGGCAGCATCGTTGTTTAGTCATTCAGCAGCAAAGAGTCGCAGCCAGTGTGGCAGCTGGGAATGTGAGGGCTTCAACACGGACCGCTATTTCCAGGACTGGGAACCGTAGCGGTGCTGGCCAGAAAGAGACTCTGACTGTGGCTCTCACAGGCGGCACACTTTGAAATCCAAGCGGGCGACCTGCGATTTGTGTCTGGGGAGAGTCGGTGGTCTCTGACCGCATCAGATGGTCAACTGGCAGCCGGTGGAGGCTCACTGCGGGGCTGCATGCAAGAGAGGAACCAGCCGGACCATCGCGTTTGTCCCGCCCCCCTCCCCCCCGGTCGCTTGCACCGGACTTCCAGTCTGGGTAAAAACGCATTGAAGTGTCACTCGTTCAATCTGCGTGCGTGTCCCGGTGCGAAACGCCCGGTTAAATGTTGTACCGCCACCAAACCACTCACACCGACGACGATGGACTGAAATCTGCGGCGGGGGCGAGCGACACACAACCTGCCGCGATTTCCTGCATGTAAATAAATGATAGAGGATACGATGACCCTGCTGTCTCTTTTAGGTCGGATCATGCGTTATTTTCTGCTCAGACCCGAGACCTTGTTCCTGCTGTGCATCAGCCTGGCTCTGTGGAGTTACTTCTTCCACACGGACGAAGTGAAGACCATCGTCAAGTCCAGCCGGGATGCGGTCAAGATGGTCAAGGGGAAAGTGGCGGAGATGATGCAGAACGAGCGGTTCGGCGGGCTGGACGTCCTGGACGCGGAGTTCTCCAAGACCTGGGAGTTGAAGAGCAACAGCGTGGCCGTGTACTCCATCCAAGGCCGGCGAGACCACATGGAGGACAGATTCGAGGTGCTCACCGACCTCGTCAACAAGAGTCACCCGTCTATATTTGGGATTTTTGATGGCCACGGAGGAGAGGTGAGTACTAATGGGGGAGAGGGAAATGAAAAGGCAAAATGTCGTGTTTGTCTGTCTGCATGTCTCTTCCAGTCCACATTACTTTCTCACTCTCTCCAACAACATACACGGTGCGTGTGGGTACCCACGGGCCCCACAATGAGCTGCAGGGGCCCCAAGGTTACTCAGGGATAAGATGACTTAAGTGATCTCCAAATAGCTATATATCAGTGTTTTGTATTTATTCCAGCTGGTCTGGTTTACTGTCGAAAATCTATTAAATCCACAAGTGAGACAAAGTGGAGCAAGCCCAACATTGTTAAAATGAAAGTATGCTTGGGACAGCATCTTTTTTCAGACTATTATATTGATAAATCGCTTAATCAAATGTTGAAAATGATATAAAATGGCCATCAAAAGTGATTCGAGTTTAATTACACCTGCTTGTTTTGACGAGCTGCCACAATTGTAACTTTTCAGAGGGAAAGTTTGTGTCGGCTGATGAATGAGTGACATAAGATTGATGTGGGAAGTTGTGATAAAGTTGAACAAATTAGCTGCTGGGCCCCTGATAGCAACTGACCATAAAAACACAGATTCACAATGAAGTCATGGCATGCTTGAACCCTGCAACTCTCAGAGCGGCATATAAAAAAAATTGTAAGTGACATAAACGTTGACATCACGTAAACCATTTTCCTCTGTCTCTTATCTCCTCGTCTCTCCTCTATACTTCAGCTTACATTAAACATGGCACATTTGTCTCTGCAGATTTGCTGTGTGGTTATTTGATCAAACACAAATTAATCAAGGATTATGCAACATAAGCATAAAGCTGAAATAATTAAGGTCTTTATTTTGGCACAAGAAAGGGCCTCAAAGTCGAGTATTAAAGCAGGAGACACTTTAGGTCCCTTAGTTGATATTGTGTGTTAGTGGTGCATGTACAGGTTTTCAGTTTATTTAAGCAATTGGCAACACAGCCTTGGGCATTTTTGGATAATTGGAGCAGGAGCCCATCCTGAACTGTGCGTAGGATCCCATAATTCCTTGCACACACATTCACCCACACTTAATCTGTTGTCTTCCAAAAAGCAAGGCAACTGCATCTTGTCTATTTACAGCTTAAAATCAAGACAGAAATATCCATCTCATGTTTTTTGTCCAAAACAACATTTTAGGACGCAGATAGCACAGGCCCCACGGTGTAACAATATTATAGCTGGAAGGAGGAGGATGAACTCAAGCCGGTGTGCTTCAAAGGCAGCAGAGCTCAATATGAGCAAAGCAACACTGTCAACCCCCAGTCAATATTTGTTTGCAACGAAAATACATATTGTTTCTTTTCCGCTTTCGTCAAAAGAATCTGAATTATTTCATGTTGTTTGTTGAAATTAATGTGACCAAACAACCTGACGAAGCAAGCACGAGACCCTTAAAGAGAAAAGTTAAAGGGTTAAAGAGCATTTGAGATGACGCCACTGTTTGAGGAGAACATAAAAACACTGATTTATCAAGTCATGGCATGCTTGAACCCTGCATTGTTTCTCAGGACAGTATTTATGCGACAGAGCGCTCTCTTATCCCCTCTGTACTTCAGTTTGTACATTAGACATGACACATCTTTTGATCAGCCTGTTCTGGTTTGCTGAGGAGCTCCATGCTGTTTTTAGAGCTTAAAGCGACTGTCTTCAGTTGGACCGCTATGGTCGGATTATGGCTGAACGATAACATGCTTTAAAAAAAACACAAAAGAAAGGCATAGAGGATAGCCACGTTGCTGACTGCTGCAGCTTTTGACCAAAAGTGGTCATCGGATTGTTTTCCCCTGCTGCCTTTTTTTTTCTTCCTGGTGCTTCTTCTCTCTGTGGAGTTCCCTTTTAGAGACCAGTGATTTCACCTGTGAGCACTGCTACAGCTACCACATGCATGGTTAAGACTAGAATAAATAAATGCTGACTAGGAGATGTATGTTTGTATATCTGACAGAAAAAGGAGAAAATGAGTGGGAGAGCATCTATGGTGAGAGTGAGAGCCAGACGAGAAGGTTCAGATTTGTGAAGAGCGGTTTTATCACTGCATGTCCATGGGCAACGTGTGTGTGTGTGGCCACCAGCAGCCTTCAGAAACAACTTCCCCTCTTCAGCGAATCTAGATTTTTGTTAGCCAGGGGGCATTGGATACAGCAGAGGGATGCTGTGTGGCCCAAGGCAACACCAGGAATACTGGTGGCCTCAGCTGGCTAATTAGTGAGGTGTCAGCCACTTCCATTTCCCCACACACACTCTGCTCATCCAAAGTATTTAAACAGTCATTAAAAAAATGTCGGACCTGTGTCAACATCTATGTAGCATCCAAGGCTGCAACACCAACATGTCTTTGACACTGTTTACAAAGCCTGTAATAGACCGACACGTCATTTTCCACTGGGGTAGGAGTGTGCCAACTAATTAGAGATTCAACATAAACATCAAGGGAAGAGGGATCGATTAATCTGATTATTCTCTCAAGTAATAACTATCATTAGTACGGACTGGCAAAGCAATCACACCCTGTGGGAAAGATGTAGATGTGGGATATATATAAAATCACCCTCAATGCATTTTTAATGATCAACCTTAGGTGCAGTTTTAGATTTAGTGAGACGTTTTTGGAAATACGCTTATATTATTCCTTGCCAAGAAATAGATTACAAGATTGGTATCAATCTCATGTTTGTGCATCCATTATGGAGGTGCGTGTTCTGATTAAACAAACCAGATATAACAATTAGTAGGTGGTATGTGTTTTTTTCACTTGAGGCAGGCTAGCTATTTCCTCTGCTTCAAGTCGCCAGACTAAGATAAGATAATCTCCACCGGGCTCTAGCTGCATACTTGGCATGCAAACATGAGACTGGTATCGATCTTCTCGTCTCTCTCTTCAAGACAACGAATGCATGTACCTGTGAAAATGAAAGTCTACACCTAACGATGGCAATCTGCTTTAACCTTTCTAACCACTTGGTGCGGGTGATTTTGAGTCCAGCCTGTTGGAGGATAGAAAGTTAAGGAAGCCAGTCAGTTTATTACCAGATACATCTCCAGTCAATGCTAAATACAATGTGGAAATGGCATGGTATGGCATGGTATGTCTCCACACAATTTTTTCCCCGTGGTAAAATTCAGTGTTTTAATGTGAGCACATCCATTGGAGGTGTCATTTTTAGACGATCGCTCGGAAAAAGGATTTATCTGTGAAATGGAGATTGTTTTTTAGTTGACACATAGGAATAACCTGCATTAAAATGATAACCCTGGGCTCTCCATCCATCCAATGGCAACATGCACTATTTTTGTCCACTGTCGGGTTGTGGCTTCAGGCACTGCAAAATGACCTGAACTGTAACTGTAGAGTACAGAGAAGACATTCACAACAAGGCTGTTTGATTTGAGTGCGGGGGCTGCTTCTCTCTGTCTTTTGCCATCCGATTAGCTTTTGTTCTGTTGTTTTTTCTTTTTCTATCATGACTCACTCTTTCATGTAGTTTCGATCTGCGGTGTTTGTTTGCGAGTGGGTTGTGATGGCTATATAGTTTCCAACTGGGTAGGAGGCAATTGTAAAGTGCAGGGTGAAGAAGTAGGAGAAAACACTAAAACCACAGGTACCACAGGGACACTTACTATTTTTTAGAGAGATCCTCTCTGTCTTTATTCAGCTCTGAGCTTGTCCTTTGTTCACCTTTGCTTTATGTTCAGGCTAAAATGCATTTAATTTAATTTTCAAGTACATTATTCATTTCTTGAAATGAAAAGTAGACAAGACTTTTGAGAGCAATTGAAGCAGTGGTGCAGCATCGTTCACCTTCTCAGCCACTCCACATTGAAGGGCATGTTATAGTCAGAGTTGTTTGGATTGTATATATTTTAATGATTTCATGTGCATATTTAGCATGGGGTGGGTTATGTAGTTTAGATACTAAGCAGTCTGAATTCCTCCCGAGTTCGCTCTCACTAGAGAGATGAAAGAAAGAGCCGCCATGTGACTAATTGCACTGTTGGCATTACAGGATTAGAGAGCAAACGAAAGGAGGGAGTGTAAGAAGGCCAAGGACAGCAGTGTGTGTGGGTGCATGAATATTTATGTTTCCACAGGAAGGTACACTGCTTTTCCCTTTATGGACGTGGAGGACTCACACGGAGATGAGAGGAGCAGTTTGGTGTTGTCTGGTCTTCCAGGGAGGGACGACTTCACTGTGAGAGACTGAAATGCAAAGGCTTATGGGACAAGGCACCTGCTTCACATCACGTTGTCAATCAGTGCCCTGAATTTATAAAACAGACTTATCGGGCACTCATTTTGAAATTAAATAAATAAATAAAGCGTTTAGATTAATTGACAATGGATCACGTTATTACTTATATGTGAAAGGGCTTTCCGGTAGTGATGAACCAACAGACGTATCCCCTGAAGGTGCATTTTCCTGCACCAACTACTGGTGAACATAGTGGAGCATTTAGCTCCTAAAGAGATATTTCCCTCAGGTGCTTGTGGAAACCGAGCTAGCTATTATAGGACTTAAGTTCATCAGGTGGTCACAAGGATGACCTAGAATTCATTCTAATATTGCCTCGTATCTGCTGTATGTTTAAATAGGCAACAGTTTGCTAACAAGTTTGCCATATCAACTTAAAAGGTGATGATATGTCATGCTCTGGGGTTACAGCTCGCTTCTGGCCCGTAAATCGGTTATAAGACATAAAATCCCTCTGCTAATGAGGTTTCAGAGGCCTCATTCCTTTCTATAAACCTTGACATATGACAGGTGGATTTGCTGTGCAGAATGGTACAGTAGGGCTTCAGTAATACACATAAGTGTACTTTGAGTAGGACTAAATTCCTGCAGGGTAAGAAAAGAGTAATTCACTTAATTGGGGATCAGCAAAACTTGTCATTACTACTGTTGTCCTTCTGTACCTCTCACTTGTTGAGAAAACTGATGCTCAACATTTCAGCCCTTCATTGATGTGATGCAGAAAGTGGAAAGCACACAGGAGGTCATGTTCTGCTGGAAAATACTAGTGTAGCAGAGAAGAGACCACATAGCTTGAGGACTCTGCTGAAAAGTTTGCTGACCTTTTGGTAATTTGTTTTCCTTGCAGTGAGGAGACTGTCGGGAGCGACTGAGGAGTTTAGTCACGGAGTGAAACATGCCAAATAAATAAATGAACTGTTGCTGTCAAGCAACCTAAATGTTTGGCCCTGGAGTTAACATCTGTAATGTCTTCTTCTCCACAGTCATTCATTTTCATAAAATGAAAGTCTTTCAGAAATCGACTCATTTTAATGATATCTTGCCTCAGTGTGGTTTTAGTGTGAAAACTCCTTCTCCCGTCTTGAGATGAGAGCATTTAGGAGGTTTAAGAGGCACTCTTTAAGATTTCAGTCCTGGTCAATTTAGTATTTCGATTTGAGGGAAAACAATGGAGAGTTTGGAGTCTTTTTCCATCAGAGGGCCAAAGGCTCAATCACCATTGTGTTACCTCTTTTGGCGATAGTGACTAAACATACATTTGTTTAAGTGAACATCTTTGAGATGCCACTTAATAATAACACGCCCTTCCGGTCTGATAACTATTTGTGTCTGTGTGACAGGATTGTGAGTGTTTGCCAACAGCATGTAGTGACAGATAAGAGTACCTTCTTCCACCTCAGTGTGCCGTCCTTCTCTTCTGGCAGCGACTGCTCAATAATTTAACACCCTCTCTGTCAAACACATCTGCTAAAACCCCCTGACTAAATATACACGCACCTCCTAAGCAGAAGGAAGCCACAAGGTCGTTGTTCACACACATCACTGTGAAAGTTGAGTTTTCTGGGAGGAGGTCTTGTGTGGAAGGTTGTTTGCAAAGTTGGAGCTTCATGCTGTTTAGCTTCTCTTTGTTCTCCTGCACGTCACCCACTCCTCTCCCAGTGGGGCTTGACATGGTGCTGAAAGGTGGGTTTGGTAATGGAGCTGTTGTGTTTGGTTGCCAAATCCCCCCACTGTCACCCCACATCACCCTTTCACCTATCCCCCCCCCCCCCCCTCCATGCCCTCTTCTCTCTCTGGGGGTTGGCAGAGAATGAATGCGCCAAAAAAAAAGCCTTCTCCAAGGCCATGTCAACCTGCGGTCCGCCCCCCATTATAGTATCTCCCCAGTCCCCACTGTGTCCACTTGCCTCGGCCACTTGCCACACTCAGTCGCCACTACCCAATGTGATGTGTTCCCGATTAAGCTGCCAAACATGCTGGTTGTGTTGGAAGTGTAGGTTTAAAATCCAATTCTAGATGTTGCAAAGCTCCAAGTCTGGCTCTGAATGCATAATGCTCGCCTACAGCACTGCATTTGTCCAAGGCCGTGCTATTCGATTGTACAGTCTTATGTGTGTTTTTCGTCTGTAGCTTATTAGCGGTCCCTAAATCTAAATTGAGTGTGCTGCTTGGTCTAATCTACACTTTGTTTTGAAAAGGGGACATTCTTCATGTCGAAGGCAGTTATGTAAAATGTTGAAACGAAAGTGTGTGTGTGTGTGTGTGTGTGTGTGTGTGTGTGTGTGTGTGTGTGTGTGTGTGTGTGTGTGTGTGTGTGTGTGTGTGTGTGTGTGTGTGTGTGTGTGTGTGTGTGTGTGTGTGTGTGTGTGTGTGTGTGTGTGTGTGTGTGTGTGTGTGTGTGTGTGTGTGTGTGTGTGTGTGTGTGTGTGTGTGTGTGTGTGTGTGTGTGTGTGTGTGTGTGTGTGTGTGTGTGTGTGTGTGTGTGTGTGTGTGTGTGTGTGTGTGTGTGTGTGTGTGTGTGTGTGTTTTGACAGCGAAGGACAGCGGGAGAAGAATGTTGGCTGAGAAAAGGTAGCAAGTCACAGCTGTTCAGAGTTAGCGACATTGGTGTGATTGTGTGCAAAGACACTTGGCCGTGATGTTTGTCATGCTCACAGTTGTGGCTCTTCCTCACGTCTGGCCAGACGGGCCTGTGTAAAGGGCAGGTGCATCCTGGTAAATGGAACAGGGCCCCTGGTTGTGTTTGTTTGTCTCTTGTCACGTCCACGTCCCCAAGTCGGACATAAGCCATTTGATACATCTTAGATAGAAAATGTGCTTTTTTTTAAATTCTGTCGTGACTTCCTCTGAATGTATGATTATACTCCCACATGGTAAGTGTTATTGCATTTATACCGACGGCCTTGCATTGACACATTCAAACAGGCTCACCAGGATGTAATCTAATCCAACACACACTCGCACAGCAAAGCCTTCGGGAGCATTTTGGGGTTCAATATCTTGCACAAGGACAGGTTGACATGTGGACTAGAGGAGTTGGGGATTGAACGGCAGATCTTCCGATTGTTGGATGAAGTGTTAAAAGTTTGCATTCTGGAGCTGATCTGCCACACGTGCTGCACACTTCCAGACATCGATCCATCCAGACAGGAGGTATGCAGCAGATATGAATGTTTGATATTTGCACATGGTTTCTATTTAGTGTGAGCTACCAATCTTAAAATACATTCCGCGCTGAACCAACTCTGAGCTAGGTTGTCTCTAATTTACACTAACGAAGGCTCACAGGATAAGAGAGCATCAGACTCCCTGGCATGTCATTAATTTATGTCATTAATTTGTGCTTGTGATTAAAATGGGGAGGTAGAGGGATCGTGTGTGTGTGTGCATTCTTAGCCAGTATGTGGCTAAGAATGTGTGAGTATGTGTGATTGTTTGTGTAACAGGGTCTTTCTGGATCACTGCCATGTACTGTTGATTATGGCCCTTTGCGATTTATGACTCTTGGACCTCTTTCATCCTGTTGTTTTCCTCTGTGGTTCCCCCTGTTTTTTCATGGCAGTTATTGAGAAGGGTGGTGTGGGGGCAATCTAACTAACACTGGTGAGGCTTTCTGGTGACCATCTGCTATGTAAGGGTTAGATAAAGTTCTTGGTTCTAAAGAGAAAAAAGATGATGTTGGAGAGAAAATTAAAAAGACAAAACAGGCAAGAGGGATAAAGAAGCGGATTGAGAGTAATTTGCAAGCAGATTGCAGACGGAGCCCACATGTTCATCAGGGTAACTGCAATAAATAAACGTAATCTTCCACACTTAATCTTCTGAATTTTAAATTGATTCCAATCTGGATATATCCAACATTTTTGTTTGTAATTCTGATTCATGTCAACAATGGCTAAAGGCCTCAACTAGCAAGTAGAGTGTAAACCACTTAGCCTATTACTGACGATGACGTGGCTATCTACTGGCTGCCAGAGCTTAATGTTTGAGGCCTCCAGAGGTATCGTTGGCCTCATTCAGAAACTGGAAAATGGGTTGTTCCCATGCTCTGACCCCAGCGAAATAACTGCTCTCACACACATTAGCACTATTTGCTAATATGAAAAAAATGTGTTCAGTAATCTAGTTTAAAATGATCATTGTGCTGTATCTTAATTTATCCCAGTAGTTAATGTTAACATGGAATCAAAATATACAGTACATATATACATATGATATGTTTAACAATACTTTAAAATATATGTGCAACTCGATACCATTCATCTTACTGATGAGTAAAACCAATCAAAGAAAACGTTTTGGCCAATCTACAATTTAAATGACACATTTTGACAAAATATCAAGCACTTTGGTAAAACCAGTTTTTTCTAGTCGTAGAGTTTTAGTAGTAAATGTCCTTTGCAATGAAGAAACAGCATTGTATCTGATACTAAGGCTACAATCAATTTAATTTCTGATTAATTGCCAATTCTATTCTTGATTAACAGCTTGGCTATAAAATATCAATGCGAATATCCATTTGAGATGACATCCTCACGTTGTTAATTTTATTTGACCAAAATTCCCAAATATACATTACACAATCCTATAAGATGGAGAAAAGCATCCAATTTGGAGAATACATTAATCGACTCATCGTTTCAAGCGTTCCCCATATAGCAATGGCAGATTATTACGCTCAATATTATTGATAAACAGATGTATTGGTTGGCCGATTTAACAAAAAATGTCTGCAGGCACACCTGCATTCAGCCCTCTCACTTATTTTTTTTAAAGTCACAGACTGGTGTTGGGTCGGGGTTGATGGAAAGTTTGGAGGCAGATAAGCAGGGCTGGTAATTGATTAGTGCGGTGCAGAGGAAGCTTACGGTGATGTGAGCTAATGCTAACAGATCAAGGCTCTTAGGATGCCTGCTCTCTTCCTGAAGCCTCTAAGCCGAGGCTAAAAGGAATAGAAGAGACAGCGGGGAAGATTAGATTTACACTAATCCCACTGGGGAGATTGGGAATATACGTTCTCTCCATGGACTCACTTTCTTTTCACCCCATCCCACTCCCACTTGTCTGTATCTTTTTATTTCCCCAATGAATCCCATCTACTTTCCCTGTTGGATTTATCAAGATTTTTAGAGTTCGCTCTAGTGCGTCCGTTTACACATCCAGTACCTGTATGCATTTGTTATCCGGTGAGTGAGAAGTCTGTATGTTTCCCGAGTTGGTCTAATGAGCTCAGTAGCAGAGATGGCAGCGATTACAACTGTTCAGAGCAGGAGAGATGCTTCATTGAGGGTGAGAAGAGAGGAAAACGATGGCATAGATGATAAGTGCCCTCATTCAGGTCAGAAGAGAGAAGGACAGAGGGGGGGAGAAGAGAAGAGGGTTGACAAAGCATTACGCAACAAAGGTTGCTACAGGCTTTCAGAAGTATAAATTAAGATAGTGGAATAGGGGACTTAAAGCTGTTAGGAGGTGGAGAAAAGGCAGGGAAGAAGTCCTTTCTTTCAGAGGAGATGGGGATAAAAACATGGATGCTGAAGATTTTCCAGGCTTGCTGCACAACTTGTGTTAGACAGACATAACTGTACAATACGCTATGAGTTAGATTGTGTTTGAAGTCAGAGACTTCAAACTTTTTTCATCTTTTGATCATAAGTCTGTCAGACTAAAGGCCACGGCACCATGGGGCAGTTCCTCCCTCCCGAAAAAGCATGACATACTTTTCCATCTCTTTCTTCTTTTTTTCATCTTCCCTCTCACACTTGCTCTCTGTCTCTGTTGACCTTTTCCCTACAGTATTGTGTCTGTTTTCTCTCTCTCCTCTCCTATCTATTCATCCACACCCTCTTCTTTCCGCCTTACCCACTCATCGCTTCTCTCCTTTATCTCCTTCTGATCGCTTTTGTCCTCAGAAATCAAAATCTGTCATTGTGTGTCCAGGTCAGCATTGTCGAGGGACTGTAATTGGAGATGTGTAAGGAGGGATGAAGGGCACGCACGCACGAGAAGTGCATTCTTGGTCTCTTTCCTGCTGTGATTGAAGCCGCTTATCAATCATTTCCTTGTTGGTTAATTGGTGCATTAAGTCACAGGTTTTTCAGTTTTGATCTGCACCCCTTGCTGTTCCTGGTGGGGTTAAATGTTTATTGTAAGCCTACTGTCAGTATTTAGTGTTCCAGATATTTGCCTTTTTTCCAGAGGTGCCTTGATTTGGCTGTTGTGGCTGTCCTTTTGCTCTATTACCTTATATGTCTCTCTCATCCTCACTATATCCATTCTACCCCCCTCCTTCTCCTTTTCTACCTCTGTTTCCTCCACCCTCCTCACCCCTACACACAGAGTCACCTTATCTCTCTGCAGTCTGTCTGACTTATTTATCACTGCTCTGAAATATTAAAGAGCCTGCTGCCGCCAGTCCTGAAAGGAGTCCAAGACTTTGACTTACAACAGACAAGCATGTGTGCGCCCACACACATGCACACGCACGCACGCACGCACGCACACACACCCACACACCATATTTCATAATATCTTCTGGAGATGGCACATGCGCTGCAGCACTACACCATGCACAAACTATTCATCATCTCCTGGTTCTTACTGCTCTTTTGGGATTTTGTAGATGTATAATATCAGGAAGACTGTTGACATGTCAGACCCATGACACCGTTAACAATAGTTTTTCATGCAAAAGAAACAAACAATTAGAGAGTTGTCCGAAAATTTGTTGCAATAATTTTCCGAAACGTTTTGCTGCGTCTCTCTGTTAAATATGATTGTAAACAGAATATCTTTGTGCTATGGAGTGTTGGTCTGACGAAGCAAGACACTAGAAAACAAACTTCACCTTAGACTTTGGAGAGATTGTGATGGACGTTTTGTACTATTTTCTGGCATTTTAGAGCCCAAAGGAATAATCAATTATTGAGAAAATAATCAGCAGCATCGATTATGAAACGAATAGGAACTTAACCGAGCCAATGGCAGCGCAGCAGTTACTCCAGCGGCTCGATGTTGGCTCAAGATTTAATAGCTTTTCTCAGTCAATAATAAATATATCATTCCACAATAGCTCAATAGCTATTTCCACCACTTGTTGCAGATCTTATGGTTGATTTTAGAATATTATAGTGTTGATAAAATAAAGTTGGGAGACCTGTGCGCAGGGACTTTAAAAACAAAAGATTAGAAGAAAATGGGTGAAGCAAAGGCGGCGAAATCCTTCTTCTATTCTTAGCAGGCCGTCTCTTGGTGGGGGGTGGGGGCAGTGGTGGATATGGCTGGAAATAGTGAGCATGCCAAAGTGGGTCTGCTTCATGATGGTGCTGCACCTGCTGTGGAAAACTGGGCTGCCTTGGAGACCTGTGGCCTGACGCCTGCTGGCTCTGCCTCGGCGCCTGCAGCCCTTCTTCAGTCACCACACGGGCACGACAACAAATGTACACGCTGTCAAGGGCTTGCAAACCAAAAGTGTACAAAATTATTAGAAGCATTTTCAATGAGAAATTATTCCCCGACATGGGCGAGTTGATTCAGCATATCAGCGGCTGTTCAATTCATTAGCTGGACCGTACTGAAAGCAAAAGTTGTTGGACGCCTTCCACGTAAAGCTGATTGAACGTGGCCAGCCCGAATGCCCACGGTGTAGTTCTGAGCTGTAATGGGCAGATTGTTTTGGAAAGTGGGCACTGGGTTTGGTCTTTGGCTACACATCCTGTCCTCATTATGTTGTATGGGAACTTGGCTGTGCCAAATACTTGAACCATCGTGGAGCAGCATGTGTCATCACTGCCTCATCATCTGTCTTTATACTGTTTACCACTTAGATCACTATGACCCGAGGGCGTAAGTTGGGTATAGGTACAGGAACATCAGTGGCAATGATCATTTTTTTGTGCTTCTAGACAATAACTGATTTGGGTCCAGTTGAAGAGTGTTAGAGGACACACTGATCCTAGATCAGATATTTATTTTTCTGACATCTGTTACACACAGCCAGTGTGGTAAGGAACAAGCCTGTCAAATAAACTGATATTATCCAGGATCTACCTCTGTCGCTGTCCTTGTATCTGGCATGACTCCATGCTGAAAGTAGCTTCTTCTTTTTTTTGTTTTACTCATATCCAGCCCTATTCTACTCTAGGGCTGCCCTACAGTTCCTGTACTCATAGTTTCATCATGCAAAGCCTTGTTCCCACAAGCCACCTCATATCCAGAGTCCATTTAATCTAATCAATGTTCTGATGCATGGAGGTCCCACAAAGTGATGTGCGCACATACGCACACACACACACACACACACACACACACACACGCACACGCGCGCGCACACAAGCCTGTATTTTCGTCAGCAAGCTTCATGAGAACAGCGGCAGTGGAGTAGAAGAATATTGATTTTTATGAACGTCTGTATATGTTTATCAGCTAGTGCAGTTTGGCTTTGCTCTATGATACACACCAAACAGGCTTTGCATTGATCGTTGTATTTTTTCCTCTCTCTGATGAATGGGAACGCAGAGTGGTTGGACGAGTAAAGGAAAGACAAATCTTCAGCATCGCATAATACTGAATCCTCAGGAGTAGACAGGTTGGGTTTAGTATTCGCTAACCTTGTGATGAACTCTGTGTGTGTGTGTGTGTGTTTGTGTTTGTGTTTGTAGCTGCACATGTTGAGGACCGAGAGAAAAAGCAGGCGGTTTGTAATTAATGTGATAAATGCAACATCTGCCTCCAGAGTGACGGCAACAGAAAGGGGGTGAGGTAAAGAAAAAGGAGGAGAATATAAATGTAAGCACCGATGTAAGCAAGTCAGGTAGTAAATTGTGAGCTGGTGTAGGAGGTAATCTAAAGGTTTTAAATGGCGGTGGTAATACAGATGACAACAGCAGAATGCGGCACTATTAATATTAAAAGCCATCAATTTATTTACACTTGCATCCCCTGAAAAACAAATCGGCAGAAATCCAGGCATTGCACTCTTCCTTATTTATGGGTGCCCCAATTATGGCAGCCTGCTGCTGCTCAACTCGCTGCATGTGTATATGGAAATTAGATACATGTGAAATATGCACCATATGCCCACCGTTGGGTTACTTTTCACGTGTGCAATGTGAGTTGTTGTGCCAATGAAGCCAGCTGTATGGAGATGAGAGCCATCGTGAATGGATGGACACAGGAAGGGATGAATGGAGTCCAGGAAGCCGTCGACTCAGGATGGCAGAAGCTTGGCAGAGCGTGCTGCAATGTGCCTTGTGGTGGCAAGAGTCTCTCAGAATGTCAACGACTGCGGCGACGCAACCTGCATTTCAATAATCTTCAGGTATCTGTATTAATAACAGGGCCGTTATATTTAGAGCTGAAATGATAAGTCGATCAATCAATTAGTCCACATGCAGATGAAGATTTGGTTACTCTTTCGGATAACCAATTAATTGTTTGTCCCTGCTGTGATACTCCATAAAATAGATTTTCACTGCAAAGGCGGACCATAATGCATCTTTTCAGCTATCTGACGGTCAATATTGAAGGCATGGCCATCTTGTTGGAATGGTCAATGAATGAAACGGCTCAGCATTGCCGTGTTTGTGTTCAGTGTGGGTACCCATTGATCGATCCACTCAGTCGGTGTGAGAGCAAACGTCATAAGATGTTGTGCTTCAGAAAGGATGATTTGAATGTAAAGTTGGAGTTCACGAAAACATACAGCATTAATGAAATACTGGTGTCTGCCCAGCTTTATGCCACAGTTATAAGTTGTATTTATTTGATATAGGTGGCGACTCGGATTGGTCAAAGCCTCTGGTTGGAAGACGTGATAGAGGGGGAGAGGGGGCTTCTGTGTGTTTTCTCCAATATGTAACCTTCCTTCTTTTCTATCTTGCTGTTTCTCTTTTGCTCGTAGTGAAGGTATTGTGGTGTGATAAAACACACACATGCACAACTGAGGTGGTAATCTGTAAACAGAAAATGTGGTTAGCTTTGCTCTCAAAGTACAGCTTTGGTATTAACACTGCACGATCAGCCCTTCAATTGAAGCCGTGGCAGAAAAGAACAAGAACAAGGTTTCACTGAGACCAAGTGATATGATATCACTATGTTGATGTGCATGGTGCTTGCAGTGAAGCGGATATAAATGTAAAATGGTATTTCAGATCAGAGGAGCTCTCTGTGTGTGTGTGTGTGTGTGTGTGTGTGTGTGTGTGTGTGTGTGTGTGTGTGTGTGTGTGTGTGTGTGTGTGTGTGTGTGTGTGTGTGTGTGTGTGTGTGTGTGTGTGTGTGTGTGTGTGTGTGTGTGTGTGTGTGTGTGTGTGTGTGTGTGTGTGTGTGTGTGTGTGTGTGTGTGTGTGTGTGTGTGTGTGTGTGTGTGTGTGTGTGTGTGTGTGTGTGTGTGTGTGTGTGTGTGTGTGTGTGTGTGTGTGTGTGTGTGTGTGTGTGTGTGTGAGAGAGAGAGTGAGAAAGCACAGGAGCAATGAGCCGTAAAGGCGTAGGAGAGAAAGTCGGTGAGCGGAGATGGAGATGATGAATGCACAATGACAGAGGTTTCCCCACCACCAGCACCTTAATAGCTTCCCACCCACAAAAGATGTGGGAGATTCGTACTCTCATTCCAATGAAGTTGACAACATCAGTGCATCAGTCCTAAAAGTGCAATAATGGTGGAGAAATGTAGCTTTTGAATTATTTATGGAATTCTTCATCAAATTGGATTTGAGCTAATTTAGTCTTTAATGGCTGAAGTGTGTGTTTTTCAGCTTCCTCGATGAGGCTGCTTAAACATAAAAAAGCATTCAGACTGATGTGATTAATCTACCAAGAGATGATTGATAAGTGGCTTCAATCACAGCAGGAAAGAGACCGAGATGCACTTGTGTGTGTGTGTAATGTCAGAAAGACACTGACATGGTCCATTAGGTTATGGTGAAACACCCTGCTGTGGCAGCTCTCAACAGTTCAGTGTTGACATAATGTGCATGTGGAATGTTGGCATTGTTTAGGAACGCATCACCGTGTGAGAGAGGGGGGGCTGGTGAAGCTTCTAGTGAATGAATATTCATGGGGTTGATATATCAGTCTGCCAGAGAACGCATGCCTCCAGATCGCAGGAATACAAATAAGAACACTTGCCAAGTCTGTGTGTGGGCGCAGAGGGAAATTATAGGCCCTGAGTGCATGACCAAGTGTGTGTGTTTGTCAGAAAGAGGCGTAGATGACATTTACTTAGCTCTTCTCCTCTAGGCTGTTTGTGCCCCACATTCAAAAGAGGGAGAGGAACACCCTCTTGCTTTATGAAACCTCTGTCTGCTATTCTCATAACTCAGTGTCCGTCACTATGTTACATCCTACTGTTTGTTTGGCGCACATGGATGAAGAAAACTCTCTGTGACAGTAAAGTAGGAGATGAAACATCACTGTTAAGAATAACAATAAATATACAAAAGATTATTTTAGAACAATATACTATTTATCTATTGTGATGTATATCATTATTGAGATATGAAAATACCTTTTATCAGGATAAAAGATGTTGGCCATATCGACCAGCCCTATTATGTCAGTGTCATCAATAAAGATAATTTTATTAAATGCATAAATTCCCATTTTGTTCACATCTGTCGTTGTCATGTCTTAAAACAATACTCGTATGTAATAAAATAATTATTGATCGCTCTAATCATCCTCACTGATTGCGAAAAGATCCTGAATGGAAGACATAATGGCAACATCTATAGTGCTCGTTCTTTGTGGAAAATGGTCTCTAAAGTTCAGCTGAAGCTGCCAGGAGGATTCAGCTGTCTCATTTAGACGAATCAAGTACAAGAACACTGTCCAGGGAAGCACAAACGGGAATTTTGTACTAAAGGACACACTTATTTTGAGTAATTTGGACTCCTGAAGCCTCATGTTGCAGAGTGTGGATTTTGTCCCCCATTATTTCCACTGCAACTGAATTCGGAAGGGATATTTTGACAACCAGCATGGACAGGAAGAATTCTAACGCCTATATGATAAATGTCTAAATGATACTTCGACGTGGACCTCTTAGCCCCAGGAGAAGATCCAGCAAGGTTCCTAATCAAGAATTATGAGCTTCATTGGGACTTATTTTAAAGGTCTTTGCATGTAAGACGTTGCCTGTAAACACTAAAAGATTGAAACAAAGTAAGCAAACATAAAGGCAAAAACAGACAACTGGGAAAATGAGAAGACAGCATTTTAACTCTGCATGTTAAGAGTATTGTTGCTGATTGGTGTCATAGATAAACTCCCCCAGGTCTTGCTTTACTGCATAGGAAAAAGGAAGAAAATATCAGCAGTATACTCCACACGCACACACATTGTGCACGGGTGTGTGTATAAATAGACCAGAGGTGTTTGGGGTCTGACGGACAAGTGAAATTCTAATGGATGCCAGAGGACGAGCCTATGGAGACACCAAGCATCTATATTTGATTAGTGTCTTAATCTCTTTCTCTTCTCTTACTTGTAGCTATAGATCAGCTCTATCCAGTCTTGGTTACAACATCTACTGTTCTGTGGAAATGTGTTTTAGATCATTTAAATTACAGATAGGAGGTTTTACAAACCATTTTTATTGGTGGAACTGGGCTCTGGTTGTGGCTGTGCAGCGTCCACAGTCGCACAGGGACCTATATCAGCGTTTTACACATAACGAGGTCCATTTTTGCAGAAAATATTTGTGTGCATTCGATTAACTCCTGTTCTAAAGAACTGTATACATGAAATGGCACGCAAACGTTGAGAGCCTTAGAACAAATCTGACCCATTTAATGTCTCTGGAATATATATAACACTATTAGACAGGCAGACAGAGAGGAAAATAAATCATTCAACTGTTACTTTAATTTACTTCCTAATTTGGCGTTCTCTCTTCCAAATAATCGAGCCACTTAACTATCCATCCGTGATATGAAATGGCAGACTTTGGGATCTTCTTCACTTCGGAAATATTAATGGTTTGTAAGAGTGGCTTTTAACAATATAATGGGACGCACGACAGTAGTAATCCTGGCCAGTCACAAGGCACAGAAGAGCACATTGCCCATTGTAAATAAACATATTCCAATGGTGTAATCCATCAAATCACACTTCAGGATGTTATCATATTAATGATTCAATTCAAATTGACAAAAAAGGTTTATTAAAAGCGGTGTCTGTAAAGGAGCAGAAGTAAACCGTGCCATAAACTCCAGCTGATGAAAACCACTATCTCCTCATTATTATATCGGTTATTAAAAATGCAATCGGTCAACCTCTACTTTAAATAGTGCTGGCTCTGTCCTCAGCACAAAGACGACTGAGCTGAGGGATATCTGAGAAGTGCTTCACTAAACCCTCAGAGTCCTGAACACAAGCAGTCATCATTCTGAAACTGTGCGATCATTTACTCGGCCTCTCATAATTCTATAAGCATCGAAGTTAACAGTTTTTCAGCTGCTTGTTCTCAGACCGTATCAGTTTACTTTCCACTTGTCAGTGGGAGTCCATGTAGATTATTTCTACCGATTGCCACCATTGTAATTTTGTTCAATCGTCAGTTGATTGCTGTAAATCGACAGATTTCCTCTGTCGATTTACTTTTTTTTTTTATCAACTAATCAATTAATTTGCAGTTCAGAGGGATGTTTTCATATTGCTTGTTTTATCCTGACAACAGTGCAAAGCCATAAACCAGAGAAAACAGCAGCACATCCTCACATTTGAGATGCTGAAATTTGCCCTTTTTTTAGATTATAGTTAATCTAATAAAGGTTTTCAAATAGGACTAGTCAATAACGATGAGGACCACTTTGAAATTAAGTGTTTTTAGTAATCTTCTGAGTAGTTGTGCTTTTAAATTCCTAATAAAAATCTATTTAATGTATTAATCGTTTCAGCTCCACACTGACCAATAGACTAATGTCACATAATATAATCAGAACGATTTCCTGATTTAGTTTTTACTAATAAAACAGACAACGCTATCATTCTTGATGTACAATGCCTTGGCTTGCACTAAACAACCAATACAACATTTCACCTCCCTGAAAACAAAGGCTCATCTGTGCAGAAGATGTTGACCCTTCAACTTGGTGGCATTGCTCCATTTGTTCCTGCAGGCCCCGCCCCCTGCTCCCTACTATTCGGCCATTATGATCAGTCTGTCGTTTCTTAAAGGAGATTTGGAAGAGGAGACTTGTGGGAAGTCTTATTTGCTCTGTAATGTAGGAGGAATGTGTAATATTTACTTACAGCTGTAGTAATGACGTAGGTTTATGAGTTGTTGTTGGTTGCTCTTGGTAATAATAGACTAAGTGGAGGATGAGAAAGTATCCAAAGCATAGTCTGCTGAGCTCACAACCCCAAAACACCACTCAACACTCTCACAGTAACAGTGACATCATGTTCTAGTGTGTATACCCCCTAATCATGGCTGAAGTGTTGCTTGAAATGGAGCTAAACAAATGAGCTATTAGTTTGGGAAAAGAAGCTGGTTATCCAGACTAAACCTAACCTCCATGCTGTGTGTGTGTGTGTGTGTGTGTGTGTGTGTGTGTGTGTGTGTGTGTGTGTGTGTGTGTGTGTGTGTGTGTGTGTGTGTGTGTGTGTGTGTGTGTGTGTGTGTGTGTGTGTGTGTGTGTGTGTGTGTGTGTGTGTGTGTGTGTGTGTGTGTGTGTGTGTGTGTGTGTGTGTGTGTGTGTGTGTGTGTGTGTGTGTGTGTGTGTGTGTGTGTGTGTGTGTGTGTGTGTGTGTGTGTGTGTGTGTGTGTGTGAGAATCAGTCACACACACACCTCCAAGAAACTTGAAAGCTGATCTGAGTAGAAAGCAATTCTCTTTTTCATCGTCATCTATTTTCTCTCCATTTTTCCCACCCGGGTGCACATCTAAAGTGATTTGATCACCTCTGCTCTCTTCCCCTCACCTCATGCCATCTTTTTACCCTCAGTGTGTGGCCAGTGCTGATTTATGGCAGTTGGTGTTATTGTAATTGCCACCCTTTTCGCTCTGTGAGACAGGTGCGTAACATGTGGAGCTAAATGAAATCCCAGTTTCCGTCTGTCTACCTGTGACACACAAACGCATGAATATCGGGGCGCTACCCAAGACTATACCCCCCGTAGCACTGCTACAACTCAGACCCATGTCGATTAGTACGGCTCTGTTTGAGTGGTAGTCAAGATGGTAGTCTGATCATTATTTGCTTCCATGCTGGAGATGTGTCAGCGTGGGCATCTCCATATTTTCCATGGTTTCTTTTTTCTTTTGCTGTGTAAATGGCAGCAATTTTATTTGCTGCTTCCAGTTGAATACAAAGTCACATGTTTCGTTCACCACTGCCACTATTTATTTTTTTATTTTTTTGCTGGTGAAATGTCTCTTTTAAAAGATAAGCCATGCCTATGTCATATATGCAGCAACAATATGTACATCCAGCCTGGTAATTAGTTCTACAGCACAGCAGTGGAGGTTTGTATGGGCAGTAGAGAGCTGGCAGATAATTAGGCAAAGACAAAGGTTGCTTGGCATTGTTAGAGAAAGAGTTCAAAGAAAGCCTAAGCATGATGTTAGATATTAAAGAAACAAGCCAATGACTCTGTCATCCCAGGACAATTTCCTACCGGTCACTCCCTTCATACTCAAATACACTTGACACTTTTCACACTCGCAGTATTCAATTCAATTCAGTTTATTTTGTATAGCCCAATATCACAAATTACAAATTTGCCTCAGATGGCTTTACAATATGTACACATACGACATCCCTGTCCCAGGACCTCACATCGGATCAGGAAAACTCAAAAAATAACATTTCACAGGGAAAAAAGGGAAGAAACCTTCAGGAGAGCAACAGAGGAGGATCCCTCTCCCCGGATGGACAGATGCAATAGATGTCATGAGTACAGATGAACAGAGTTACAGAGTTACATAAACACATTACATGAATATGACAATATATGAATGGACCTCCAATCCATGAAACAGAAGGAGGTAGAGAGGAGGGGGGGCGGGGCATCAGCAGGGCCAACGCGAGACCGGCTCACCAGGCATCAGACACCGCCAGGTCCAATGGACCCTATGAGACGTGAAGTCACAACGACTCCGGGGAGGAAGCAGAGTTAATAAGGTGCAATGGAGGGATGTAAATTCATCCATAAGGAGAGAGAGAAGAGGAGATAGGTGCTCAGTGTATCCTAAAACATCCCCCAGCAGCCTATAAGCCTATAGCAGCATATCAAGGGGCTCGACCAGGGCAAACCTGATTCAGCCCTAACTATAAGCACTATTAAACAGGAAAGTCTTAAGTCTACAGTACACTTGTGTAGAGTATTGTTATCTGTTTACCTGTGCACTTTATTTTAATTGTATATTCTATTGTACATTTAATTATAAATTGAACATATTCATACTTCTTGCACTGTTTATGTGTCTTATTGTCCAATGTTATGCACCACCCGCCAAGACAAATTCTTTGTATGGAAATTAAAAATAAATGTGTGATGTTTTTTTTTGTTCATGGGGGTTGCATGACACCTTAGTGTTGAGATGCGGTTGAAAGCTCTAAAAGAAGCTAGTGAGTTAAGATGGTGTTGTCAAAGCTTAAACTCTCTTTACTAGAGAGGTTTTATTTTCTTCTAAATTTGAAGCTGAGGCATAGAGGCTTTGCCAAATTACTGAGCTCATCAGCCAATGTGTTAAAATGACTGGGACATAAATATATGCAAAATATCTCACTCAGTACATATCTTGATCACATCAATTCAAGGTATCCTTGACACACAGGTGTGCATTAAAATAATAGTCATCAGGCAATATATTGTTCTATTACTCAGATATCAGTATCGATATCGTCTACAAATATCCAGTATTGATCAGGCTGTAATACAAGCAGCTCAAATCGCTGCATGCTCCAGCAGTAATATGAATCATGTTCTGGCACCACCGAGCTTTGGAAATTATGCCGAGCCTCCTTTCTATAAACTAAACATCGGTCTATTATTGAGTCGATGACCAGGCCGTAGACACTGTCGGGTGCTCTTACTTCGAGGTGAGGCTAATAGACTGTTTAGGTTTAATCTGAGTTTTCACCTCTTCGGGACCTGGCTGTCACAGGAAGGACATGCGGTGAGATCTCACTCCAAGTTGTGTGTATTGCGAGTGTCGAGGCAGACTGATGGCTTTGGCTCTGTTCACTGCCTGAATGCAAATCGACTTTGTGTAGTTCCCTTCACTTTACGAGGTGTGTGCGTGTAGTTCCCTTCACTTTACGAGGTGTGTGTGTTTGTGTGTGTATGTGTGGCTAGACGGTCACCTTTGCTGTAAAATCTGCTTTTTTGGCAACTGAATGATCTATCAAACTGCTCTCTGTTGTCCTCGTGGGGGGCAGTGCTTTGTGTGTTAACTCAAGTTTTAGGGGACTTCGAATGAGACGTCTGCTGAGGTGGGACAGCTGTTCAGCCAATTGGAGGCCTTGGCAGCCGTAACTATGACTACCAGATGTTCTTATCATCCCAGTCGTTCTTTCACAGCCAGAGAGGGAAAAGAGCCGGCGCTGACTCTGTTTAGCCAAGAGGCAGTATGTCACGTCGATATCTCTCTGTCTCTCTCTATCTATCTCTTTCTTTATTTCTTTCTCTCTCTCAAGGATAAAGCATTGAAGCATTTCATGGCACTTTTAATGGGCTTCTATTCAACTTTCCGGTCCTGATCCACTTTTATAGCTCTGCTTTTCGCATCTGAAATCCTTGTTCACTTTACAGAAGTCATTTATGTTTCTCTCTACGCTGTCAGCCACGCAGCACGATGTTGGCCATTACACATACCCTCTGAGACATGACCGGTATTTGAATATGAATGTTTTTTCTCGGAGTGGTTTATTTTTGAATGTTTCTTGAGCTAATGTAGCGATGTGATTGTATGTGTGTTTGCATCTAAAGGAGATTTGATGTTCACAGCAGCACCCCAGCCCTCCATCCCTGAGCCCATCTGTGCTCTGAATGTTTGTTGTGGTTTTAGGAGAGATTTAGGAGCTGGGAAAGTTAAATAGTTTTGGGATGCTTGGGTAAAATCTGTGTTTGGGCGCAAGGGGGTGTTCACAAGGCCACACAAACATTTCCAATCTGGCTGCAGGCTCACACTGCACAGGAAGCTAAATTAGTTTTTCTAAAAACAAGTGAAAGAAAATCTACAGTTATTTTTCTGTGTTGAAGCTGGGCTCCAAACATGGCTCTTAAATGGACTTTGGGGTGAAATTGTTTTGTTGTTTCCAATGTCAAGAAAAAATTTAAATTCTCAACCTTTCAAATGACGAGTGTGTTCTAGTGCACTGAACCCAAGTGGTGTTTGCCTTCTTCACATTCCTATTTAAGTACAAATGAGAGGGCTTCTATTCCTGTAACACACTCTCCCACTCACAACCTGTACATAGCATTGACGCATACAAAGCTCAGGTGTGACATAATTCAATTAGGGCTCTGTGCTCACGCTCTCCACGGCGCTGTGGACACACTAAGCTCTGCAATGTCATACTGAGGAGAGATATACGACACCTCTGCAGTTAGCACATTGTCTCTAGAGCACCAGCCCGGTTTAAGTATCAATATAATCTATTTGTTTCCTCGTTCATTTAAAGGCAAATGATATCTCTGTAGCATTAAGCAAATATAAGTTTAGTCATTGCATACTGGGAGTAGACTTTTGAAAATGTATCAGCCTTGTGATTTGTAATTTAAAAGTTGTGAATAGGAAATCAAGACGACGAAGAGAAATATTTTTGCAGACTTCCTCTACTATTATCTAGAATCCACTGCTTTCTCTGTATTTTACAGCTCTGATGGTTTTCTGTAACTTCTGTAAGCCGGGGAGACTGTCTCTCTCTTTCTTTCTTTAATGATGTGCTTGAGCGATGCTATTGAATAGCTCTTACTCTCCTCCTCGGTCTCTTCCCCTTCTGTTCTGCTTTTTCTTCTTCTCTCCATCTGCCTGCTTGATCTGTCAGAGAGACCGCACAAAGAGATTTTTGTACTTCGGTTATGAAACTCCCCCAGGGTGATTTCTAAAGGAAAACTCAGATGACTTCCCTCATTTCTGCCAGGCTGGCGATGTGATTGAGGGAAATGTTTAGTGTGTGTGTGTGTGGTAAATTATAAAGCAAAAACATTGGCAATATTCAACATTATTATTGTTTTATTTCCTTACATTTTATTCAGTAAAATATAAATTGATTAGCTATCAATTAACTTAACTTTGATCAATTCTCACCTTTTCTGCATTTTCAACTGCAGTAGAAAGGCATTTTCAGTGTAGAAGCTCTAAAGTACCAAACAGAAGACAGACAAAAGCTACCAACCTCGGTATCTTGTGAATATTGTGGAGCATTTAGAAGCTGATTGACAGTTCAGCACCAACCACAGAACCAACTTTCTTCAGCAGCCTATGCAGGGCGACTTGATAGGCTGGTGAAGAAAGCTGGCTCTGTGGTTGGTGCTGAACTGGAGTGCATCACTTCAGTCGCCGACAAAAGGACCCTCTCCAAACTGCTCACCATCATGGACAATGAAAGCCATCCACTCTACGGTACCATCATTCACCCCCCTCCTCCTCCACCCCCAGCCTGGACTCCTAATAATGTTTTAATTTTTTGGACAATCTTTTTTTAATAGTTTAATAGTGTGTATGTGTATATTATGTTTGTGTGATGTTTGGAGCTACTTGGATCCTGAATTTCCCTTAGGGGATCAATAAAGTACTTATCTATCTATTTATCTATCTATCTAAGTTATTCATCTTGCAGTATGGCTTAAAGTGAAACTTTTTTTACTTAAAAAAAACCCTTTTGGGGGTTTTGTGGTTACACAGTAGTTTTAATGTAAACTGTGGAGTTCTGACAACTAGTAGGTATAAAACGATGTTATTGCAATCGGGTCCCGGTTTTGTTTGCACTCTGCACATCGGGCACAATTCACATCCTGCTGTTGGTCTCACGCTATTTCACTGATCAATGGCGATAATGCACCAACGAAGACAGGAAAGAAGATGAAAGGATGATTTAAAGTAAATGATGCTTTGTAAATACATTCAACACGTTTATCAGACCTCAAGGATACACACAATGTGTTTTGGTGACCAAAACTGAATGTAGACATAACTTGTGTTTGTCTTTCTTTCACCTCCCTTTCACATTTTTTCTTTCTCCACCTCTGTGCATCAGAAGGCAAATCATTTTAGTTCTTGACATGTGCTGCCTTAACCACTATCGATGTCTCTTTTGGTAGGAATAGCTCTATTTTATTCGGGTTTTACTCTCTCATCCAGTAGCTCTTCCTGCATTCCTCCGTTGTTCTCCTATGCCAACCCCTAATCTTATCAACCATTTTGTTCCCTCACGTATTACTATGCCATCTTGTCTTCATCCCCCAATCCCACAGTCTTCATCCCCATCCATCCCTTCTATCCCTCACTCATCCACCCGTCCCTCTTTTCATCCTCTAAGCCGGTGCAGAAGCTGCAGCCAGGTGTTTGATGTGTCGATCGGGTTAGCCAGTGGGTTAGATTGTCCGATAATCGAGACTTAGCCTCTACTTCCCATTCTGTCAAGGCTGTCTCTGCAAGCTGTGACACACATGCAGTCACAAAGATTGGTCGCAGTTAAATGGTCAAGAGGAATGTAGCTGGAAAGGGGTTGAAAAGGATGCACAGGCAGACAATTAAACTGCTCGGTAATTGGCACAGCAATAACCCAAGCAGACAAAATTCTTCTTGTTCTATTTATTTATTTATTTATTTACCTTCGAACTCCTTTTATGACTCCCGCTTTTTGCATGGTAACAGCAGGATGAAGGTATGTCAACTGTGATTGTCTTCAGACAAGAGAGAGGAATGTCAGAAAGATCCATGGTGATTTTGGACTGAACATCTCCATGGAACCAGAGAGAAGGGACTTTGGGAAATGGAAAATTGGAAGCATTTGGGTGTCATTGGAGGAGATGGGGGAAGTCATCATATTAAGCGGCAGGAAATTAAAACCTTTTCTCTTCTGCAGTCTAAACTGTCTCATTCTCTTTTCTTAATCCTGCGGGCTAGTTAGACTTTCTACAAACCAGGTCTGAAATATGAGCTACAGTATATAAATGCTGCAGATCAGTGGCATGTCAGCAGAATACTATCTGACGTGTGCTTGGAACTTGTTGAACTTTGTGACCTTGGACTGGCTTGTCTTCGCTGTTTGGCACTGAGCCAGCAGAGGGAGGCATTATTTGCTTGGAAACGCCGGTGGGGATGTGTGAGAAGATTTAGTTGGTGTTATCTGTAGAGTAAAATGGATAGGGGTGAGGATACAGTTTCTCTGGCTCAGCGCAATGCCACAGCGGGGTGCAAGTGTGAGCTTGTGTGCGTTTGGTTGGCTACACACTTTTTCTTTCTTCCTCTCTGTTTATCTGTGATTCATCTGCTTTGGCAAGAAGGAAAGGACAATCCGGTTACTGTATCTGTAACCTGTAACCTGTGTTTGCCACTTTACTAGAATATACTGTGAGTGTATTGAATGTATATACGTTTTTCTTTTCTTTTCTAAATGGGCACTAATTTACAAGATGAATATTCTGTATCAATATCTGTATTTTTATGGTGTCTTTCCCAGAATAACTCCTTTTTAAACCTGATATTATTGGCAGTCAGGTTTTCATTACACCTCTGCTGATCTTAAATGATTAGTTGATCTATAATTCTACACCTCATCCATATATTAGAATATGGCCTCAGCATTAGGGCTGCAACTACCAATTGTTTCTATTGACCCACTGATTCATTGTTTAGTCTGTAAAACAAACATAATTAAAAAGTCTAATAGCCAAACATAATACATTTACAACTACATCAACTGTATAAAGGCAGCAAATTATCATATTTGAGAATCTGTAACCAAACAATATTTGCCATTTTGTTTTTTTGATTTTTAAGTTATCACAATTATTGTAGATTTCTTTGTTTTGATTAATATACTGCTTGAACATAGACCGCTTAAAAAGAAAACCACACTTCATCAATGTGAAGGTCAGAATAGATTTGGTAACACATCTGATAGTGTTTTGAGCAAACAGATTTTTATCTGCAGCCCAATAATTCTTCTTCTGTCTCCCTCTGCTCTCAGGCTGCTGCTGACTTTGCTAAAGCCCACCTGCCGGAGGCGCTCCGCCAGCAGCTACTGACCTACGAACGGGAGAGGGAGCGAGACAGAGAAAAAGACAAGGAGAAAGATGAAAAGAAGGAGAGGGGCGGCCTGTCCTACCCTTCCATCCTGGAGCAGCAGATTTTGACTTTGGATAGAGAAATGCTGGACAAGCTCTCTGCCACTTATAATGAAGCAGGTGTGTGTGTGTGCGTATTTGTTAGTTCTACACCACAAAAGGTTGGATCCCCCCCAAACTGTAAAAAGCACATACACATAATGATGATATACTCAAATGTACCCATGCATACATTTGTGCAAGTTCTTGCATGTATGACAATTTGGGGATATTTGTCCGACAGTGGTTTTGGTTGTCTAGATGCTACGACACTGGACCATTAATTAGTAGTGACCTAAGTGTTTGCATGCAGTATATCAGCTTGAATGTGTGGCCACAATAGAGCGCAGAGGCCACATACAGATGGATTTTAACCACAAGTGACGCTCATTACTGGGGGACCCCAGTAATAAATAATAAAGCGGCAGTTCGTGCAGAGCGATGTTTTAAATGTGCCCTATAAAGCTGCACCCATGCTATTATTTTCTACTCCACTTGACTATTGTTGAATAGTGACTGTCAGCACCCCCAGGCTGTGCTTATTCAGCTGTTTAAATACAAGCTGATCTTCACAAGGCTCGTAATTATCTCTGAAGAGAGGCAGAGAGAGAGAGAGGGAGCAGTAGGGATGGATGGAAAGCGGTAGGAGAAGGGTCAAAGGGAAGGAGGACATTTTGCTGGTAAGAGCTATACAGTAGAGAGGGATGAGAGACCTGTGAAGGAGGCAAACTGAAGAGTGGACGATAAGGAAGACGGGAAAGGGACAAACAGAAAGCGGGCATTCAAAGGGTGATGAGGATGAGAACATGGACCCAAAAGGTCTGATCTGAATCGACCAAAAGAAACCTTTGGTATAGAGAAGGAAGAGAACAAAAAGTCCCAGAGCAGAGTTAGTCGATTCAGATCGGACCTTTTTGGGTCCATGTTCTCATTTAGGCTTCATTCATTTAAATATTTGTTGACTCCATAACGGCCTTGTTTTTAAGATTATGACCGTAGAGAATAGATTATGACCAGGATAAAAACCTGTTTATAGTCGGTCTTGTAAACATCACAGTCATTAGCAGGAAGGTAGTTGCAACAGATTAATGTGTTGCATGTGCTTTCTCCTCCATGACAGAGATGCATAGTGTTGTCATTCCTAGTTTTAGCTTCAAGGCTATTCCCATCACACATATAGTTAATAGTAACAACGTTATAATCGCTAAGTTAATTGCTTAGATACTTTGAACACAGCAACGCGAGTAAAAGCCATGAACAGTGTAACCAGACAACCTGCACAGACAGCTGTTTGTTGAGGGGGTCTTTGGTATGAAAGGGCCATTGAGAAGGCCTCACATCCTCTAGAGAACAATGGGTCGTATGATAAACTGATGATTAAAGTGAAGAATTAGAATCTCAAGACCTGGAGGCAACCGTTGATTATTACCGAACAGAAAATGTGACATGCTGCAGATTGGTGATCTGCTGATCAGGTCATTGTTGTGCATTCTTGTCCCTGTATCTGATTAAACAATTGCACCATTGAGGGTGCACAGCTGCCTGCTTTCTATTGCAATCAGGGCCTAAATTAAGCTGGCAGGGGAGGAAGAGAGAGAGGGGAAAATAGAAGGACTCACTCTCAATTCAGCAGCCAGTTCCTAGGACAACAGCGTATCAGATTTACCGCCCTGTTCATTCATCCCTCTGTTGTTTATCAGCTAACAAAAGCGCTTGAAAGAAAGATAAGAGAGATGTGACTTTGATGGAATATCCAGGAGCTCAGTCTGTTATGGAAACAGTCTCCGTAATGCGGCGTGGTATTCTGTTAGCACTAACCTTATGTCTCTCGGCACACGTTTGAACCCACGCAAGCACACAGTAGTGTCCAGTAGTGCATTAGTCCAACACTCATTCGTTATTGTTACAAGCAGCAATATAGCACAATAGGAATGGTTAAGATTGCAGGATTTTCGTCATCTGCCTTCTGCAAGACAAAAATATACAGAATGTGGAAAAATACAAAATGTTTTCTTACACACCAGGAATTAAACATACTGTCTACTCTTATTTATTCACTAAATTATAAAATAATGTTTTATGGACAGGTGAGATAAAACAGTGAATGCGTAGAGAATGAGCCGTCTTCACACATACAGCAATCGACATGAACACACACATTGCATAATTTTAGTGTCTTAGGGGCAAAAGGCTGAACTCCCAGAAAGCAACATTGATATTTTATTGTAAGAAACTGTATTGTTATAGAATATAGCCCTATAATAACTTACTGCCTCTTTGGTAGGTAGAAATGTTAATCAGGCTTTCCTCAAGTGCCAGAGACGATATAAATGTTCTCAAAACTCTCAATTTTGTTAAATACCAGTCATTTACTTTCTGCTTTTTTCAGCTTTGCATTTGTTTGTTGTTATGATTATTTTTAGCAGAATGTTGACATTGTGGTTTTGTTATAGCTATGACTCTGACTCTAATGGTATTAATCTCATTACTTTAAGAAACGCTTTACATTCCATTCCCCCAAACTTAATGTCTGCTCACACCAAGTCTGTTTGCAGTGGTTAGTTCAAACTCGTCAGTGTTATCTCCTTAAATTAACTATGTTTGTCGATAAGAGAGCAACGCAATTTGGACTGATGTGGCACCAAATAATGATGCCAAAACTGGTCCCAAAGCCCCAGTTATGTGAACGTTATCGTTCTGACTTTTGTTGTTAATCACTAAAGTAACTGTGGGTAGAACAATTCTTAACTTACTTATTATTACAACCTTATCTGATTCATGTTACAGTAGTGAACACATCTAAATAGATGCCTTTGGCTTCAGTAACTTGATAAAAATGGACCTAAAGGTTCTCGTGGAGCTGAGGAATTGATGACATTTACTTTTTTAATCATAATAAGACCAAACACAATTATCTGAGTCTGTGTTGTGTAACTGGAATAGGGACAAAGCAACGGTTGGTGTTTTTCCAACCCAAAGTGTACTGCTTGCTGTGAGTATGGATATCATTAGCTGAGACTGCTTGGTGTTGTTTATTTGTGTGTGTAGCTCTGTCTGTGGTTCGCTCACTCACAGTGCTGTTTGTTACAGAATAAGATCCAGTGAGGCGTTTTTGAAAGTTGGTCTGTTGAAATAGATAAAAGATGTGTAGGTGTAGAAAAAAGGATTACAAAATGGATCAAACTTTATATGCTTGATAGCAATCAATAATAAAGTGCCTTGACTGTATTTTAGGTCCTGCTTTACGGAATATGTTCCCAAATGCTACAGCCTCTGGCAACACAAACTTGAACTTGATATCCTGCAGACGTATGTCTGCAGGATATCAAGTTCAGTTAAATCAAAGAATATGCAAAAGCTTACATGTGATATTCTATTTTAAAGGTTTATTAATGTGGAGTATAGACAAAAGTGAACTGGGAGACGTGTAGCCTGGCCACATGCACATAATGTTGACTGGCTCTGGCATCTGATATATGCCAGTTACTGTTCTATAATAACACAGCTCATCATTGCAGTGTTCTTTTGCAGCAGACTTTAAAATGTCTAATGCCTCAGTTTCCTGAACCAGGCACACTTTAAAGCAGTTCTTGCTGTTGTGGTCTGACTGTCTGACATCCACATAAATAATATTTTTATGTTATACGTTGTTTAAATGTGTAAGGACTCCAGGCACAGAGGTTTTGTTATGTTTCTGCAACCAGTTGGTTGTGTGAATAGGAAGGAGATTGATTATCTTCAAGGGGAACTCTACTGACTTCCAGGTCTTGGGGGCTATTGATTACATGAAAAAGGTTGGGCGACGTTGGTTGGAGTTGAAGACTGCAAATTTCTGGGGTGTGCAGTTAAAATAGAAGTGAGCTCCCGCTACGAACATAATGCACCTGAATCTCTCACTGAATGGTCAGTTGTCGGGCTGAATTGTTTTAAAATCTCTGGCTCTGCTGCATCAACTTTGAACCTTTTCTAAAAAAAACTATCCATCGGGAGTCCAGCAATGTTACAGCAGGTGCAATGCTAAATTGCCTGATTACTCTTTTAAACCGCTTCCTGACCCACAAAGTTGCTTTCACTGTTGTGCATAATTAGAGGAGATACTTAGATCCATAGATAGGCCTGTCAGATCACATGCTTTGCCCATATATGACCATAATGCCACTGCAGTTTATGATGAAGAAAAAAAGAAACCAATGTGTATCATAAGAATTGAAAGGAACAAGAAGCACTCTGGAGGAATAATTGGTTCAAATGTAAACAGGAGCCCAAAGCAAAATCTCACTTAAGGCTTCAAAAAGGCTGAGGCTGGCCCAGAGGCAGCTATAGTTATTTAGGATAGAACGGAAATGATGGAAAAACAATGATACTTTATAGAAAGCAGGGATTGTCAAAGCTTCATAGTGACATTTAGTATGCAAATTCAGACAGCTGCACAAACTTTATAAAGTGGTTTTAAATTATTTTTTCACTACAAAATGCTAAAAATAGGATTGCTATAAATGTTAACAATCCAAGGAGGTCAGGTAAGACAGGATGGCTCTTAGGGGACATGTTTTTGTTGTTGTGGGCAGGTAGTGTTTTTTTAGAACGGCTTTGAGACAATGAGCCGGGGTTACGGGGTGGTGGCAGTCCTGCCCTCTCATTTTCACCTAAATGCCAAGCAGCTCAGTTAAGAACATAAATCCATGGGACGTCTGCTGGTGCTTTATGGACACTTATACTCTCCAGAGGGTTTTTTGCTAACTCTGAAAGAGTAAATCTGTGCAATGATACAAGTGATACAAAAGCTAAGCCTATAATTATCATGAGCACAAGGTGCATGCAGGCCATTGTGCCATTTTAATAGGGAATGCTGAACTTGTGCTTGGCATGGCTGAGCTAATTAGGGAAGAGTGTGCAAGCAAGGCACCTCAGTCTATTATCTCTATTGCCATGTGAACTAGATAAGGATAATTAGCTGGACAGCATGGCACATTGCAGTGGCAGCTATAGGCACGTGCAGCAGGATTGGGGAGGCATACACTGATGTAACTAATAGAAATGGATTTAGTAAGTAATTTACAATTAAGTGGCATCAATATGCACTTCATTCATGTGAGCCGCTGGTGCTCTTTATCATAGTTATTTTCTGTTTCCTTCTTTTTTTTCCTCCTGTTTATCACTTTTTCTCACCCAAAGTTATAAATGAGAATAATAAAAATCATTAAAAACAATAAAATATTTGTCCTGCTGAGAAGTGAGCTCTTTTCTCTTTTTTCCTCATTTCTCCCCTTCTCTCCTCGCTCTCCACACCCTGCTCAACTCGTATTCTTTATTTCATCCTCTTCCCCCCCCTAATTTCTCACATACTGTGCCAGCTCAGGGGTAGCACAGAGTAACTGGATGGGAGGACCATTCATGGTAAAGATGGATTTATTTCATTCAGCTTAACACCAACCGTCTGAGACATAAACTGTCCAGACAGTCAACATACCACCGAGATGTGGACATTTAGGTCTGACGGGCTTCGCCGATATCATCATCAATGTCTGGGACATCAATGACAATGCGCCCGTCTTCATCTGTGCCCAAGTCTCAAAATTGTGTAGGTCAACCACATTCTTGCGATGGCTTTTAAACCAGCTTTGTGTGAGCCTTACCTTTTACCTCCGGGTCATATTTTACCGTCTCCCTCTCTCTCTCTGTCCGGGTGGTCCGGACCAAAAAGACCCTCCCTCTCCCTCTCTAGTTTTGTCTTTTCTCTGTGTGAGCAGATGGCCAAACAGGCAGATCTGTTCTTTCTCTACATGACTTTGGATCTCACACAATAAGCCTCAGATTCTGAGTCCAGACTCTGTTCTGCCTGACTGGGAAGCTAAACAAAGAGAGGAAAAGTTACTTCAAAGAGCTTTTGCAATGTTTGCATATGATTCATGTGCTTTACTATAGTGGAGGAGGGAAGGAGGCAATTGTTCTCCCCAGATTACTTAATTAATTATTTTTAATTAAGGTTGCTATATTTAGGGTTGGGTGGCATGACAAAACATACCACGAGTTGAATTTGAAAGCAGGACCCGTTAAGGGCAATATTGGATTATTTTGGCCATCATGGCTCTAGGAATGGCAATATCGGTGTGTCAGATGGTCCACCACTTTGGTCTAAAGTGAAATATCTCAACAATTATTCGATGGATTGCATGGATGTTTTTGTACAGACATTTATGGACTGCAGATGATGATCCCTACTTAGTTAGTGATCCCCTGACCCGGTCCTCTAGCGCTAAAATTAGGTTAACATTCAATGTTTTTGAGTGAAATCTCTCAACAACTATTAGATGGACTGCCTTTAAATTTGGTTAATTTATGTCCCGCTCAGGATAAATTGTAATAACTTTGGTGATCCCCCATGTTTCCTCTAGTACCACCATCTGTTCAATTTAAATTGTCCGCTCCTTTGGTTTATGACCAAATACCTGCAAAACTGAAGACATTAGGCTTAACGGCACTCTAATTAGCAAATGTTAGCATGCTAACATAACACAGCATGTTAGCGTTGGCATTATGAGCTGTCAGCATGCTAACATAACACAGCATGTTTGCATTATGAGCTGTCAGCATGCTAACATAACGCAGCATGTTAGCATTATGAGCTGTCAGCATGCTAACATAATACAGCATGTTATCATTGGCATTATGAGCTAGCATTTAGCCCCTCGGTGGCCTAAGCACAGCCTCACCGTGCCAATGGCCTTAGTGTTATTGTATGATTTTGTCAGGTATTTGATTTTCTGGATGCCCTGCTGGTGTATTTTGTTTTGTTATTTCATCCATGAATACTTTCTATAATATACTTTCCAGAAATGTACCCTCTTTCAATATTGGCAGAAAATTACACATATAATTCTGATCTCATCTACTTCCTTCACCTGCTCCATCTCTCTGTCTCCATCTTTCAGGTACTACGTGTCTGGTGGCCCTGCTGTCTGATAAGGAGTTGACGGTGGCCAACGTTGGAGACTCACGTGGAGTTCTTTGTGATAAAGATGGCAACGCTGTTCCTCTTTCGCATGACCACAAACCTTACCAGCTCAAAGAACGCAAGAGGATCAAGAAAGCTGGTGAGAAAACCGCTGCAGTCCAGACCAGTAGATGTTTCTCAACTGATTCTGAGCCGCAGAACAAGGCTTTGGTTAAAACTTGAGGGAACATCAAAACTGTATTTCTTGTCATGAAAGCGTAAAAAAAATGTATTCTTATGATCAAAGCAAAGCACAACTATCCCTTTTTCCACATCGTGTGTCTCTGTGCTCAGACTGATTTCAAACCCTAGAGGCTGATATAACACAAGTGTGGTCCCTGTCAGCAAAGCCCACCATCTCCCTCTAATGGTCCAATAGGGTACTAAAACAACTCAGATTTATTCTACATCATGTTGCTGTTTACTTATTCATGCAACATGCTTGCAATTATGATACTGCAGATGATTTCCTATTGTGTTTACTTTGGTGAGAAGGGGCATATAATGTTTTAATCATTGAGTCTCATAGACAGGACCCACTGGTACACAAATAAAAACTGCTTCTACACTAGTCCTCTCTCGTATTATCTTGTTATAGTGGTGGTCTGTCTTTCTGTGACACATTCTCGTAAACACAGATACTCACAAACAATGAATGATAGAAACGTTGTACCTACGCCACAGGCTCCATAGGTAGAGCTGATGTTAGTCTTGGAGTACCTTGTTACATTTACTTGTGATTTTTTTTGTAACTCCTCAATGCTTTAAGTGCTGTCTGTGCACTGAATAGAGAACAAAAAAACAATGAAAAAGAAACATCTTGATGCCCGAATTAAATCAATGTAATTTAAGCGCCACAGAATACAGTGAATGTGTTTCTTAGAAAATATTTTAGTTGTAAAATTGACGATGACTATTTACTACTTATTTGATATTTACTGAATGATAATTCATTTTTTATTGTTCTTTTTTCTTACCTCATTTGACTTTTACAATTTAAATTTGCTTTTTTTTGGTAAGGTTGTACAGATTATATCCTGTTATGTTATGTCACATATATACTTTTGTTTCGTAATTTATTTTTACTATTGTATTCTGCGGATCTCAAGATATATTCTTGGTGTCAATTTTGGGATTTCTTAATCAATTATTAATGGTGTTACTGTGTAATGTGTGATTTGACCTATTAGAGGCTTGTACGAATATGATGTTTATATTTAATTAGTTGTATTCCTCTGACTGAAATGTTGCACTTTCAATAAACTTCACTGTACAGGAATGAAAAAAAACTAAACAATGGAATAAATAATATCAAATAGATACAAGCCGTTGGTTAAATACAGTCTAATCATAATGTGAGGGCAGAAACGTTTACTTATGAAGGTCATGTGTTGAGCTTTTTCTGGGAATTTGGCTATTTTAGTTATCTAATAATATATTTTATACCCTGAACTCTCAACCTCAGAATGGTTCAAATCAGGGCAAGGGTCTTGCTCAGTAGAAACTTGGGAGGCATCTTGACCTAGTATGGAAGTCTTCATCTTATCATTTCCAGTACAATTCCCTGCTTGCAAATCAGTTGAAGCCATAGAGGACACACAGCTGTACTTGCAGGATATGACATGAATTGAAATGTATCCAACATAAACAGTTGTGTTCCATGAGCATCAACAATGAGCACTGAGTGAAAACATGCCAATGGCACTGATCCATATTGTTTTTGCACTTTGATGTGAACACTGCGGTCTCATAGTTGATAGTAACCACTAGACATTCTGCAAGTTGGTTCAGAGGAACAATTATCTTTTATCTGATGGTTTAATGGCAGTAAAATGGAAACCATCTGTTTCTCTCCTTTCTCTCCTTTTCCTCTAATCTTTGTGTTCCTCTCTCCGCCTCACTTTCTTGCATTCTTTCTAACGCCTCCCGCTCCACCTTGTATGCCACTTTCTACTCTTTGTTGTATCACTTTCAAACCATTTCCCTTTTACGTTACTTCTCAGGTGGGTTCATCAGCTTCAACGGCTCGTGGCGTGTCCAGGGCATCTTGGCTATGTCCCGTTCTCTGGGCGATTACCCCTTGAAGAACCTCAATGTGGTCATTCCTGATCCTGACATCATGTCGTTTGACCTGAACAAGCTGCAGCCAGAGTTCATGATCCTGGCGTCGGACGGCCTGTGGGACACCTTCAGCAACGAGGAGGCGGTTCGCTTCATCAGGGAACGACTGGGCGAGCCTCATTTTGGTGCTAAGAGCATAGTCCTTCAGTCCTATTATCGGGGTTGCCCTGACAACATCACCGTGATGGTGGTCAAGTTTAAAGGCAAAGCCAGCGAACAGTAGACCACCCGTCTACCACACACATTATCAATATATGTTTGAATATAAGTAAGAATAAAATTGATGAAAGTTTTAAAAACTGAGCGCCCAACTTTTTGAGTGACAACTATTTCTATCAAATTTACATATGTTAACCCTTCAGTGCATCACACCACCCCTCCTTTAATTTTACTGCTGAAAAAGTGGTTCTTGTAAGAAAATGGAGTTTCCCCTCCACATTATTTTAAAATGGGATGTCTATCACTCAAAATCTTTTGCATGTGGTTTCTGTTTCCCGACTGTTTCCACATCATGTAATTGTAAATTGACATTTACCGAGTGACTGCACTGAAAAGGTTATTTTTTTTATGGAACAGATGCACGTCATGGTGCAATAATAAATTGATTCCCTTTATACCTAAGCAACACAAATGATAATATACATATGCTTGTTCAAATATCACCATTCATACTGTACAGCAATAAAACCAATGGTTATATCACACTTGCTGAACATTGAAACTCCTGTTATATGGATGAATTAAGTGTTTTTGTCTGGAGTTGACCAATTTTACAAGTTTAAATCTTGAATGTCTTTGCCTACTTTAAATGCTTTTGTTGTTGGTTTCTGTGCGGATAAAGTATTTTTCTGTTTTTATTGTTTTATTGCTAAAGTTAAAGATTTTTTTAAAGCTCAGACTCTTGTGAGATCCCGAACCTTATCAGCATCCATGTACAGTAACTACTGATAATAACTGTTGGAAAATGCAGCATTGCTTACAACTTTTTTTAAGCTATACCTTGTGGTGATAATGTTGTAACACCTCAATGTGACTCTTAACTGCTAATTATTAAATAATGTTTGTCATATGCCTTCTGATAATATAATAACTGACTGTTAATTTAAACTTGTAAGAAGAAGGTAATAATTGTAAAAGTTGTCACATATAAAAATTGGCAATTATACATTTAATATTATTTAGGAATTAATATCACCATGTAAGATTTAGAAACCTTTAATAGGCTTCTTTTTCACACAGCCTTGCAATTCCTTCATCTGACTTGTCTTACATTATCATTGACTACAATCTACACAAGATATAAATGTACTGGAATCGACAACTTAATGTGACCATGTCATCGTCATCCTGATGCATATCACATTTCCCTGACCTTTAATTCAAAATGTAACAAGGAATGAAACGCGTTCTTTTGCCTTATTTTCTTAACTAATAATGACCTGTCTGCTGCAGAAACTGCTTCTCGGTTTTTAATGTAACGCAGTCGATCATGCCATGCACACTGCACAACCTCGGTGTCAGACCTTGTTAACTCCCATGTTCAATAGCATTATTGAAAGAAATGTCTCCAAGAGACATGACATTGTAAGATGAATGTACATACTGTCCTCATGTTATTATCACTCATCCACTGTTTACACAGCAATGAAGAAAGCAATGCCCCTGTTCCTGGATTGTTTAACTTCAGAGATATATATCAGATTAAAACTGTGTGTGCTTTTAAGTTCACATTCTCCCTTGATAATGTACCTTACAGAATGTTTATGTGGCATTTGTACTTGTTTTTGTTGATTTTAATAAACTGTAAAAAAAAAAGATATATATATATATATAAAACTTTTAAAAATTCTGAAATTTAAAAATGTAAATCAAAAAAGTAACATTAAAATGATAAATGATCGTTTTCTTTGTGTCTGTGTGTTTTTATTTTTATTTAGAGAACATACATCAAATGTTACTCATTCATAAATGGCAGAGACAACAACACAAACGGACAAAAGAAAAAAGAAAGATCACTGTCATACAGATATTCACCTAAGACTTGAAATACCCATGCTCCTCTCCTGTATTCTGTGCAAATGTCCATCATACATCTATAACAAACAAAAAAAGACGAAACTAAAACACCAACATTAAAATGTGCATTCAATATCTAGAGAGCTTGTCCTTTCACTGAGTATTTCCATAACGTTCTCTGTCATGGTTTGTTCTTTTTATTTAAAGAGAGAAAAGGCAGTGAAAGATTAAACAATGTATAGAAATCAGACAATGACCCTTGCAAAGCTTGGTTTTAGTCATTCTGTGCCACCTTCTTGGCCATCAGAAGATATTCAGTCCAAATGTACATGATTATATTAGGTTATATTCTCTGATCAATCCAAGTTTTATCATATCATACTAATCAATAAATTGTCAGAATCCCATATAAGAAAACAAAATAACTTCCAAAACTAGTAACATACACCCATAATTGTTACAACATCAAGTGGTCATACAGTAATAATTAGGGCAAACAAATGATTATCTTATAAATATTATATATATATATTATTGTATATTTTATTAAAGATTATATTTATTGAGATTTTTTCACCTGTATTATGTTGCTAAAGTTTATCATAGTAATCAAAAACATGTTTTATGTATTAACAGATTCCCAGAAGGTATTTTTACTGAGAGCTTTCTGGAAGCTGCACATTCAGCCTACATATTGTCAGTCTAAAGATAAAACTACATTTACCTATCGGTCCGGAGTCATTAAGAAGAAACAACAATCTTCCTGTTGTACCAAACATGGACTTCCTGGCTGCTGGTGTGTATGATGATCTGCAGCAGGTGTGATGTGACTACTCAGACTGTGCTGTGGTAACCGGAGATCTGTATGCAGTTAGTTGCACCGTCACTTTGGATATAAATAGCTTTACTGAAAGCTACGCAGGGACAAAAGGAATCCCATCTCTGCAAAGGGGAGGGATCCCTCTGCTTGCCCGTACATAAAGCATGCTGATTGTAGACAGTCTCCATAAGAGAGCAGACACACTAAGCCTACAGATAGACAGTGCAAAAGGAGCCACTGGGAGCAGGCAGCTCAGTTTACACAGCTATAGAAAAAGAAGAATATAGACACAAGCTACAATTTTAGGACATGGGCCTGCATGGATCCAGGCCTCAGAAACAAGCACAGGTCCTGATGCTGGGTCTGGACGGATCAGGAAAGACCACACTGCTCTATAAGCTAAAGTACAACGAGAGCGTGGTGACCGTTCCAACTGTAGGCTTCAACGTGGAGACACTGGAGACCGACAGGAGCAGCCCTGGCCTGACGGTCTGGGATGTGGGGGGCCAGAAGAAGATGAGGCCCCATTGGAGACATCACTATACTGATACAGCGGGACTGGTGTTTGTGGTGGACAGCTGGGATCAGAAACGTCTGGAGGAGGCCCGCAAGGAACTTCATCGGGTAATTAAATCATAGAATATTTGTTGTTTGAGTTATAACTGTTTGCAAACAAACATGTCCGTAACTCTGTTTACAACTACATTACAGTGTGTTATCGTAAATTGAACCATATGTGGTTTAGTTTAATAGGTGAAGGTTAAATGCAATAAACCTGTTCATCAAAAAAGTTTGTTTGACACAGCAGTAATTAAAGTGTCCTTCGCTTCATCGTTTCCATTTACTATAGGTCCTAAAGTTCGAGAGTCTTAGAGGAGTTCCTCTCGTGGTTCTTGCCAACAAACAGGACCTTCAGGCAGCTCTAAGCCCAGAAGAGCTTTGCCGGACACTGGACTTGAGAAGAGTGTGCGAGGGCAGGCCCTGGTTCATCCAGCCCTGTTCAGCTACCACCAGCGTGGGACTAGAGGAAGGTTTCAGGAGGATAGTCTATCTGATGAAGACTCCATTTAAACAGACTCAAGAAGATTTTAAGATTAAAATGAAGTCCAAGGGCTTCAGTATCACAGATGTTAAAGAAGCCTTGCTCTGTAGCAGATGAATATTCTCTCAACCGGCATGATTCCTCTCACCTGCCAGTGTAAGTCATCAGCAAATGGCCTCACTGTGGCTTCTATCGGATTAAATGAGAGGAGGTGATAAAAAAGGGGATGAGATTATCACAACACAAAGCGTCAATCTCTGTGGCAGATAGCACTTTTATTCAATCCTGGGGAAGACAGTGTGTCGTTGGACCATTGTGCTAACCCATGAGGATGCTGTCATCACAGGTTATCACAGCCAGAATGTCACAAGCTGATATGAGCCTTTTGCAAAAATTCAGTCTGTAGAAAACTGGCTGATAAAAACCTTTATTTGTTTGGTCAAGATTCTGTGGCTCAAAGAAATTTTGTTTTCTAATTGTGCATTATCTTTTTTTTTTTTTTATGTGTTTATTTATAGACTTCTTGTGTTAACTATTTATTTATGTGATGTTTTGAACATTTGTGTCAATGTCATGCAAGCGTTTCAGTGTTGTTTTTATTATTCCTTGCAATGAAATAAAAATGTTAAAATCAAAATCAACTGAGGTGCTATTGTGTCCTGAAATTAAAAATCTTGGATTTTGACATGTAGGGACAAGATTAGGGCCTTAAAAGATCCATGTGGTGGAAATTAATGTTCCGTTACCTTGTGAGAAATCAAAAGTACTTTAAGCACGGTTGTCATACAACACTTTATTACAAGAACAAATTTACAAGTAATCAACCATGAGCCCAAGTACAGACAAGTCCTGAAACATTCAGCTGAATGGAACAGGAATCTCTGAGCCTCTAAGTGAGGTTGTCAGAAATTACTGCTAACGTTTCAGTCCAAGATCTCCATCCTTTATACGTTTACAGAAGCTCAGTAGACAAATAACTATGTTTGATCTACTGAGCTACATAATGATGACAAAGCTGTTTTGCTTTACCTCAACTGCACCTGGCCTCTATAATCAATAATTACTGGCAATACTATAATATATATATATATATATATATATATATATATATGTATATATATATATATGTATATATATATATACTATGAAAGAGTTATTGGTCACTGCATTTGTTTTTCCTGTCACATGGACTGTAAGGGAGCAGGCATAGCAATCCAATACAGTATGTGGCTTCAGCAATGTTACTCAGTTAGATCACATGGGTGTCTTCCAAAAATTAGGAATTTAGCAATCAATATTGTATAACAATAAAAGCTACCATATTATTCAAATTGCAGTTGATTAAATTGGCAAATTGAACTTTTTAAATGAACTATTATTTGAATTTTGGATGCATGTTTATTGATATTTTATATTCGCACTCTCAGTAAAAATAAATTATTTAAGTAAAAAAGTGCATCATATTAAGATCACCTTATATTTTATACGTAATTCTTAATTTGAAAAGAAGTGTACATACAAATAAAAAGAGTAAAATAGAGATGTAGTGGCATAAAAATATATAAAATTCTCAAACATTATACAAACGGAAGTGTAGTAATTGAATAAAAATACGTCATTCTACGACTGTAAAAAATACAGACGTAAATATAATGGTGGTTTATTGCCATTGAACACAACGCTGAGACGTGAGTTTCTATCTTGTTGTGTGGCGCGCCCTGCAGAGGGATGTTAACAGTGAAGCCAATGAGAGTGAAGGGGATTTCCCCACCCTTCCTCTACGCCAGCGCGAGGCTGCCCTCCACCACCACCGGCAATCCCAGTATGCACCGCGGACAGAGCAGTAAAAAATAGTCTGCTAACGAAAGGCTGAGAAAAGAGAACCAGAAAACGGTAGCTCACCAGCTAAATCCACGAGTAAGACTACTTTACGGAACCAGAAACGCTAACATGGCTGACAACGAGAAACTGGACAACCAGCGGCTGAAGAATTTCAAGAATAAGGGCCGTGATTTGGAGGTAAAAGTTATGTAGATTGGTGTCGAGGGTTCCTCTTTTCCTCGGTTAACGGCCAGCTTGTGACGTCGTTTCTAATTTCCACCATCGGGAACTTTTTACCCAAAGCTTAACCCGGGGCCTTCACACATCACCAGCTATAGATCACTTACGTTGGTTGCGATATAATTGTTTTATTTCGCTGGTTTTGGTGCACCCCGAGACCGCGTTGGTTATAAAACGTGTCAGAAATGCTCGTCAGAGTTCATCGCCTCCGCTGACTGAGCAATGCTAGCTCGATGCTAGCGAGGCCCATGGGGGGACATGCGAGCGTAACTGAAGCGTATCGTCACTGGATCGGTTTAGGTCGATGCGTCGGCCAGGGGAAATATTTACTACACCTCCAAAAGTACATAAACCTTCAATGTGCCTCTGGGTTGTATGTGGGTGGTGTTTGCTTGTTTTCAAAGCAAACACAGCGGCAGATTAACGGTATTTTGATACTGCAGTTACCTAGCTAACCTGCTCGCTAGCTGGCTCGCTAGCTGCCGTTAAGCTTGGTGGTGCTGGTGGCTGCAGCTCCACCCATCCCCCGTCTTTATCGCCAAAAACAATGGCGGAAAACCAGTTAGCCTCTTAGCTGGCCGGTTACCTGGATCTTTTAAACCACGGCGTAGTATCACACTTTTATTCCGTGTTTTACCAACTGACGTTACACATGCCCAGAAAACAAGGTTAATGCGACCCGTTCGTTATCACAGTCACTTGCTTGGTAACGTTAGAGCAAAGCCTGGTTACATGTTGGCCTGCGCTGGATTCATAAGTTAAAAGGTGATTTACAGTCGGCTCAGCGTGCCGCTGCTCCATTAATGTTGGCAGGCGATGTTGTTTTCATGCGGACTCTCTGGAGATGTGTATGAGCGCGACATACTCGCACATCCTGTTTGACAAGTAGTTTCTGTTGCGAGCTAACGTTAGGCCACCAGACATGAGTTGTCGTCTAGCGACCTGTTAATAACTCATCGTCACCATGGAGGTCTGTCAGTGAGCACAGGCATTGCCTTAAACTGCAACTAACACTTGTCTGCTCATAACATGAGCTTCATAATCAACTGTATACGCAATTGCCAATTTATTAGGCACACTAATACAGCATTACTGCAATACATCCTGCATTCACAAGGGTTGTAATGCTACATTCTTTGTTGAAACCTTTTCAGAGATTCATTCTTCATGGCCACTTTGGAGGCTGTAGTTTGGGGTGCTGTTGACTTGAATTGTTTAATGATATGAATCTACAATTGAACAGAAGCACAAACTGCAGTCTATGATAGACCACAGAGCAGAATCAGCTCCTCTCTAAAACCGTTTCAACAAACAAAAATTTAACATTATAAACGTCATGAAGGACTTCCTGCAGGACTGCAGTAGTTTTTTCTGGCTAAGAAATTGGAAACTGATTGTATCTCATTGTAGCTGGGTGATTTTACAGGTAGAACATGAATGGAAGATATGTTTATTTTTTAAAAGAATAAAGGGGATAGCTTCTTAAAACGCATACAATGGTCTTGGAGTAACTTGGGCTGAGTCACTTTAGGTCAGACTCGTGTTGTGTGTTTGGGTGCTGTCATATGCAGACTGTGGTCTGTTGACTTAATGCTCCTTTGAATAACTGACATCCCAGAAAAGGGATCATAATCAGTGTGCCCAAATTAAATGTCATAGGTAGCGTCACTGTCTTGGGCTAAAGCAGGTTGCGATTAAAGTTCCTTGTTGTATAATGTTAATATGCCTTCTTGCCCACAGACTATGAGAAGACAGAGGACTGAGGTTGTGGTGGAACTCAGAAAGGTAAATACGTTTATATTGTGCTACGTAAAACTACAATTTTTACACCAACATTTAATTCTGACCTTTTTATCTTTGCTATAATGTACTGAAAGATGCAGAGTTTCCCCTGTTATCCAGAATTCCTGCTGGCATGGGCATGACGTGATATTTATGTTTCCTCCACCACAGAACAAAAGAGACGAGCACCTTCTGAAGAGGAGAAATGTTCCCCATGAGGATATCTGCGAGGACTCGGATGTTGACGGAGATTTCAGATCGGTACGGTCGGGCATCCTCTGTTCAAATTGTGTCTGCTCTCACCAGAAAATCAAGTTCACATATTTTTAGGTTTTGTTTTTTTTTAACGACAGGATTGTATAGTTTCTGAACACTTGGAATGACAGCTCGGCACAAATGTTTGACTTAGGGGTTTTGCACATTAGGGTAATCTTACGAGTTAAACACTCTTGAGGTTTAGTGATGCTGCTTCCTTGGATCTTCTTGCTCAATGTCAGTTAGGTGGGGCAGTAATGTGGGGGAAAAACATTCAGTTAGGTTTTCTCTGTGCTGTTTGGTGTATGATTTTCTGAAAGTAAGAGGCCATTTTCTGCAGTACATCCACTTCCTCAGTAGAATAGGTTGCGATACATATAGAAAATGTCTTGCAATGCCAATATTAGCCTGACAATTAGTCCTTAAATTGTAACATTTTAGACACTTTATTTTTAGATTAGTACTGATAAGCCAAAAAAAAAGCCATTAACTAATTTTTTTTTTTAATTGAGCTTAAACAAAAGATTCTCAATATCACACATTGACTTTTCCTCGAGGACATTTCATTTTGTCTCGTCAGTTGCTTATTTGTGATGAACTCTTTCACAATAAAAAAAAATGGTCCGGCTGAACTTGTTAGACTACATATGCCCCTTTTCTGATATCAGAGGTGTTGGCCAGCTTTAAATAATAGGACTGAATGATTGTGCTTGATTGAAAGTTAGAAAGACGTTCTAGACATTACATCCTACACCTGGCCCTGAACTCCATATAGAGGGCATCAGGTTGAGATTGCACGTTGGCCAATTATCACATTGAATGCTGTCATTCGCGCCAAGCCGACTCACTGTTACACCATATTGGTTGAAGTGAGAATGCAAGTCACTGCATTGTCCTGGTGGGATTTCCCAATCATGAGCCTCCCCTCGCTGCTCTCTGGGGCTTTGACTTTCTGTTCCATCTTTGTCAACGTCACATACAAAATACAAAAGCAATTTTAGGAAAGACTAAGATGCCTGCTCACTCTCATTTTGTAGTGCCAGAGCATTCAGATGGCGTTTAAAAAAATCAAAAAAATCCTAACCACCGGTTTAAAATGGGCCTGTTACTGATCATCTTTTAACTTTTGATATCAGTAGTTACAAATGTGTGTCAAAGAACGATCATAGACTAATGACTCTCTACATTTTTGTTTTTTCAGCAAAACTCTTCTCTTGAAGCAATAGTACAAGTAAGTAAATGTGTATTTCTTAGTCATCTAGACCCTCTTATGAACAGTGTGTTATGCATCAGAATTAAACTTGTTTCCTCATGTTCTCTAGAATGCCACCAGTGATAATCAGGGCGTCCAGCTGAGTGCGGTTCAGGCTGCCAGGTAGGAACACACACCCTCACAATCTCGGACTCTGCTGATTATCACTTCATTATGAACTTCAGTTCATACCGGTAGTTGACAAATAATTTACATTGTTAATTGGCGGGAGACTATGGGTCAGTGGTTAGCAGGTCCGTCTTTCAATCGGGATTGGCGGTGTCCTTGAGCAAGACACCTGAATTGCTCCCTGTAGCTGTGTCTACGGTGTATGAATGTAACATAATTGTAAGTCGCTTTGGATAAAAGTGTCAGCTAAATGTAATTGTCTCAGTATAATTATTTAGTGTCACATTTATCATGTTGTAGTAATGATATTCACAGTGAAAGCAAAGTGGACCGACTACAAAAATGTATGATAGTGGTAGCGCTTCATCTCAGAAACTGTTAAAATCCCTGAGTCTGCTGAACTGTTAACGATGATTTGTATAATCCGAAATAAACTGAACTACAGATGTGGCAAAGACATAAATTAAGTCACTATTGAATGAATTTACTATTATAATTACATTATTTCATTGAGTATAAGAGTTATTTCTGTGGAATGCTTTGTATTGTTACATGTAAATCAAGTCAACGCTGTCACCATTATCATCTTACCACTCAAACCTAATTTTCACAAAGAATAAACTATATTGATGCAGTATAATATAGTATCACTACTAATCCAGCTTCACGTCTGGTTTATCTATTTGTGAGTCAGAGATTCTGCACCAGTACACCCATACGTGGTCTTAAAAGGTTCTCTGTATTTTTGCAAAAAGTCGTCAATTTGAATCAGTGTTGAAAATTCAGGGGCGAGATGTTTTTTCATCTCTGTTAGTCCCTGGTGATTTATAGTAAGTCAGCCGCCTGATTTAATGGACATTGTTAATGGTACAGCAGCTCAGTAGTGTAGCTCTCCTAAAGTTGGGTCAAGTGAATTTCCCTTAGGGGATCAATAAGGTACTTATCTATCTCTCTATCTATCTAAGTGAAGCATGAGGTAGCTGAAATCGTGAAACACATGTCTCTATGATTTGTATCAGTTTGTCTTTTGTTCCTTTTCCCCATTTAAGTCTATTCTGCAGCATTACCATTCCCACAACACTGATATTGTGTGTGTGTGTGTGTGTGATGTTGATGTTTGGTCATGAGCAGGGAGAAGTTTCCTGCCCGGTACAATAACTGGGATTGTGATTGACAATGTGAAGACACTACACATTCTTTAGCTGTTTATCTCTGTGTGTCATTGGTTCTTCTTGTTGGTTTGTGTCAGTAAAGCTATGATTATGATTGTGAGTAATGGTCTTTTGTGTCCTCTTTTTTGTTTTTGTAGGAAGTTGTTGTCCAGCGACCGTAACCCTCCCATAGATGACCTGATTAAGTCCGGGATCCTTCCTATACTGGTCCACTGCCTGGACAGAGATGACAAGTAAGCAGGCTATGATTCACTTTTTCATTTGTGATAATTAATAAGCTAGCTTTCCCCCCAATCATGTTGAGTTTATTTTCACTTAAAACATTATGCAAATCGCGAGCAGCTTGCTCAGCTTGCATCTGTAGCGGTTATGTACATGTGTTCTAGTTTTCACCTGCCAATAAAAGACTCATCTGCATGCGCTTCCTGTTTGACATCACTGCCCAGTCGACTTGATTTAACCGTGGCCTTCTTCTGTCTCAACTTTTGACAGCCCATCTCTCCAGTTTGAGGCAGCCTGGGCTCTAACCAACATAGCATCTGGTACCTCAGAGCAGACCCAAGCTGTGGTCCAGTCCAGTAAGTGCCATTTTATCACACAACTTTCTTTCACTTTTATTTATCATTGTTAAAATAGTTTGGCAGATTGTTAGGAAATGATAAACGGCAGACATCACTTTGAGAGATACTGATTGCTTTTGCATTATTTCCAGTTTTATGTTATCACTTTATTTTCTTACTACATGATAAACAATATTGTATTCCCTCTCCATGTCAGTTTGACATGTTCCACAAAGTGAAAGAACTTCACAAACACAGGAATGAAGAATGATGTATGTGCTATGCCATCAATATTTACCTCAGTATTACTTTTCTTAGTTTTTACTCCACAAACTAATATTCTGAAGTTATTTCTCATCATGGGTGTAAAAATCATTATAAAATAACTTGACGAATACATTCAAACACACTGCTAATATGTAGTATTTAGCATTGCCTTTTGCTTAACAAATCAAATCAAAAGTGTGGTTTTATTCAACAATGCTTTTGTTTCATTCAGAGTTTGGGATTGATAACATTAAATGGCAGCACTTGGAACATAATGGAATTGAAGTACTCCAATCAATAAATATCAAATTAACATGAGATGTATTCCTTCTCTCTCTACAACCCCTTTTTTCAACATGTTGTGGCTCAATTGCATTTAAATCAAACTACAATCGTGTCCATGTCCAGATCAGGAGTCTAGATCTGACCAAGTGGTGATTTTAATGTGTGTCATTGGACGATTAAAGTTTTAAAGTGTAACCATTATATCTTTTACTAATATATAAAAGCAACGTACCAGATCCTGAGACAGCCCTCGCACATGATTGATGTGTATCTGTTTCCTTTGTGTAGATGCTGTGCCACTGTTCCTGAGGCTGCTTCACTCTCCTCACCAGAATGTGTGCGAACAGGCGGTCTGGGCCCTGGGCAACATCATAGGTGAGTTGATGTTGGCATCAACATGAGTGTGTTCAAAATTAATGCAGTCAGTCGCAAGTAGACATGCACTCCATCTGACTCTGTGTGTTCTCTCCAGGTGATGGCCCTCAATGCAGAGACTATGTGATCAGCTTGGGTGTGGTTAAGCCCCTGCTCTCCTTCATCAGTCCCTCCATCCCTATCACCTTCCTCCGCAATGTCACCTGGGTCATGGTCAATCTGTGCCGCCACAAGGACCCTCCACCACCCATGGAGACGATCCAGGAGGTGTGTATTGTGAGCGGGAGAAACCGCACCATTTGGGTGTTAGATTGTGGGGAGACTTGGTTGTTTATGGAAAGGCAATATTTCATTGTCTGAGTGGGAAGCCAGTGATTGTTAATGCAGCTTAATAATGTAGTCTTCTTTTAGTTAATACATTTTCAGATCAAAATATCATGAATTCAAAAGCCAGCCAGCCGGAACAATTAATGAGTAAAAGCAAAGTATTTTTCCTAACATCCATGTTGGGTTGAAACGGGTGTCCCTTCTTATCTTCTGATGGTGAATGCAAAAGAAAGCTGGTTTGTAGTACGTGTTGAACTACAAAGTGGGCTAGCAGAGGAAATTCTCGCTGGGGCCGGAGGCATCATGTTTTCAGGTTGTCTCTCCGTCCAAAAGTATGTACTTGTGAGTGCGATATCTTCTGGGGGGGATTTCATCAAAATTTGCCACAGACATCCACCTGGAATCAACAATGAAGTGATGATATTCTGGTGGTCAAAGGTTACAGGTTGACTGGTTGATTCAGGCTTACAACCGTGAGGTGGAAATTCTTTCTTTTCTTTCTTTGTCTGCTGCTGTGAATGCTCTTCTCTGCTGTAAGCAGATGAGGGCAACATCTATGAAATATGTGTTTATTGGATGGCAGGGAGAGAGGGGCGAAGAGGCAGACCTAAGCTGGTTAAATGAGAACAAATTTAGTCTGTTGCTGTTGTGTTGAAATTACGTGTAGCCAGTATTACAGAGTCTTGCAGCCATTTAAACTTTTTTTTGTCATCTTTTTCTCCACATAATGATCCCGCCTGTCTTTGCTTCTATACTTTCTTTTTCTCAGATCCTGCCAGCTCTCTGCGTGCTGATCCACCACACTGATGTCAGTGTGAGTAGACCAGTTTTTAAGCGGGCGTCGATGCCTAATAATGTTAAATAATCGCTGTTAACTTATAATGGTTTTAAGAAGTTGTCCAGGATGGAGAATGTATTAATTTGTCTTTTTTCTTTGCTGCCTCCAGATCTTGGTAGACACGGTGTGGGCTCTGTCCTATCTGACGGACGCTGGCAATGAGCAGATCCAAATGGTCATCGACTCTGGCATTGTCCCTCATCTGGTACCTCTGCTCAGTCACCAGGAGGTCAAAGTTCAGGTATGAAGAGATAGACACTGATTATATTTGGGATTAGTTTAATAAAACTGCAGGCATTGACCTCTAGAGATGTGATTGTGTATATAGGATAAAAAAAAAAAAAGATTTGTATTATAATCATTTTAACCTGCCTCTCCACCTCCAGACCGCTGCTCTGAGGGCTGTTGGGAACATAGTCACTGGCACAGATGAACAGACCCAGGTGGTGCTCAACTGTGACGCTCTCAGCCACTTCCCTGCACTCCTCACACACCCGAAAGAGAAAATCAACAAGGTAATTCATTCTCTGGTGTATTCCTCCTCCTACATCCGTACACGCCCCCGTCTACTGCAAGACGTTTTGTCTGGAAGTGATGAAATCAGAGACTTGGTGCTAGTACGAATGTTGTGTGAACGGTTTAGACGGGACAGATAGACAATGGTAGGAATTCGCAACATGGATGATCGCAAGGACGACGACGACGAAGAAGAGGAGGACTCGGTGGGGGGCCAATTGTAGTTAGTGAGGCAGGTTGGAGAGGAAGGAAGGATGTCTGTGTGAAAGTGATTTTATGTGTGATACCATGGGTTGGTGGCCAGAGGGTGCTGAAGACCACGTGTCTCTGCTGATATCGGAGTGCATCTGAGACCAGTCACTTAAAAATGAGGCCCACTGTGTGACCTGGACGATGATTAGAGCCTCAAAAAAACGCCCTTGCCCCACCCACAGCACTCTGTCTCGACCAGAGGTCAAACTTTCTGTGTCGACCTCTGGATTCTGATCCAGTTCAGACCCAAAAACTCATTTTTAATTATTAATGAAACACGATAGACTACTATTTTTGGAGCCTAAAACAATTGAAGATGTGACACAGTTGGTTGAGATAAAACCTGGATACACTTAAACCTCCATGGCTTGACTTGACACCATAGAAAACTGGCATGACTGTTTGTCTTTTTTGTCCTGTAGGAGGCAGTGTGGTTCCTATCAAACATCACAGCAGGCAACCAGCAGCAGGTGCAGGCTGTCATTGACGCCAAGCTAGTTCCCATGATAATTCACCTGCTCGACAAGGTGTGTATCCATCCAACTGTGAAGGACAAGCATATCATGTGTGATTATTATTGTTGGAGAACATTATAGGCAAATATGTATTGCTGACATTGCATTTTGTTTAGGGTGACTTTGGCACTCAGAAGGAAGCAGCCTGGGCCATCAGCAACCTGACAATAAGTGGAAGGAAAGATCAGGTAAGAATCTTCTAGAAAATCACCATTTACTCTGAGAGCTGTGGGTTGAACTTGAATTTCAACTTGATCTTTGACTACAGCAATGGAAACAAGCCCTTTTTTTTCTTTAAATAAAATCGAGCCATGAACATCTGAATCTCCTGCAAAAACTGAAATGTAGAACCACTGAAGTATTTCTTCCCTCTAACGTGATTTACCTCATTGTCTGCCTTCAGGTGGCCCACCTGATTGAGAAGCAGGTGATCCCGCCATTCTGCAACCTGCTGACAGTGAAGGATGCCCAGGTCGTGCAGGTTGTTCTTGATGGCCTGAGCAATATCCTAAAGATGGCAGATGATGAGGCTGAAACGATTGCTAACCTTATTGAGGAATGTGGAGGTAAGTCCCGACTATATCAAGGTTTTAGGATATTTGTGTTAATTGGTGGTCATGTTTGATTGAACGGTGTAACATTTGTTCATTTCTAATCCGCAGGTTTGGAAAAAGTGGAGCAACTGCAGAATCATGAAAATGAAGATATCTACAAATTGGCATATGAAATTATTGATCAATTCTTTTCATCTGACGATGTAAGTTACAAGCTGTTTTTGTCACCACCGTTTAAAGTATCTGCAGAGTTGGGTTTTTTCAGTATTGCAACAATCCATCTCGCATTCATTGTTTGTGGAGCAGCTCCAGACGCCATACTTAATAACATCACAAGTTTGAAACTTGCTGCGCTGGTTTCTTGCTTTGAGCGAGAGTAGCGCATGTTCACCAATATTGATTGAACTTTCCTCGGCCATGAAAACAACATGATCCCATGTTCCCCTTTTTGAAAGGTAGCATTTGACTTGCGTAATGCTGAATGTTGTTTTCTGATGCAAAGGAAACCCACAGGTGTTTGATCTCCTGCCATGTCTCCTGTGTAATGTTAACGCCCGGTTGCTTCGTCTTCTCGTTCAGATTGATGAAGACACCAGCCTGGTCCCAGAGGCCATCCAAGGTGGAACTTACGGCTTCAACTCCGCCAACGTGCCAGCCGAGGGATTCCAGTTCTAGACGGCATCTGGGGTATTCTGGAGTTTTGTTCACGATGCAGCACTCTGTTCAACATAAAAAAAATTAGGAGAGCGAGAGAGAGCGAGAGTGTGAGAAATTTGATCCATTGTGCTTGGCTCGTGGGATCCATGGCTGCATCTTATCTGAGAGTAAAATGTGTGGATTTCATTTGGCATTCCAGGGGAACCAGCCCAAATGAAGTTTGAGATGGCGAGTGGATGCGAGTGAGAATGAGTGGCTACATGTTGCAAAAAAAGCAAAACATCTACATCGAATGCGTTGAGAGACATGCCGACATAACTGCTGAGTTATTGGAGCTGTCACCTTCGGAAATCTACTTCAAACGTCAACAAAAAAACTCGATGTCTGCCCAGGGAGAACCATGGACATCCAAAAATAAGAAAACGAGATCTTGAAATATTACAATACAACAAAATGCAGAAAATAACTTAAATTATGAACTGAGATGAACCACGAACCATCACAAATCTGCGGTCCTCCGACTCGAGAGGGCGCCACCAATGAGCCCCTCCCCCAATCGGCCACGCAATCAGACATGTGTGTGTGAATGGACCCATTGTGTATGAATGTCTGGACTCAGTGCTGAGGAGCCAGGTTCATCTCCTCCAACGAACCGCCCCAATAGGGCACCATCCTCTCCCCCTGGTGGGCGGGGCCAGGAGTCTGGCTGTGCGTGTCGCATGTGCAAGAGAGTGGATGGATGAGTTGTGTGCTTGGCTGCGTGCGTGACTGGGAGTATGCAAGACTGGGTGAGAACGCATGCAGACGGGAAAAAAATACAAATACAACATCTGAAGAGAAACAAAATTGCAACAATAAGGTTAGCAAAGGTTTCAGGAAACGAAATTCTGCCTTTTGAAAGAGGGGCTGATCCGCAAATCCCTGAAAGGAAGAACTTTGAATATGAGAAAAAAAATCATCACAAGGATCTTTTTTTTTTTTTTTTGAATTATTGTTAAGTTAGTATTAATTGACACTGGACAATGCTATTGGCAGGTGTGGAGCAGCAGTGCATTGTATTAAGATGCATTTGGTGGCTTTTGGGCTTTTCTTTTTGCCTCCAGTGTTCCTTTTTATGATATTTTTTTAGTTTCAGCTTTTAGTTTAATTGCTTCTGTAAAGGTGATTGACGACGATCATATTCCACCCTCACACCAGAACCCTAACCTACGCACCAGATATGGGCTTGATGCTGTGAAATTCTGACACCATCACTATAATCAACCAAATGACTTGTTCCCCTTGTGACACTTCATTACTTTTCATTCAATTTACAGCAAAACCACTGCTTTGCAGTATTCTTGCCATAGCTTTGACTTATCACCAAGGGAGAAGAGAAAAATGGCCATTTCACGTAGGATTGTGAATCATAACATTTGCATGTACTAAACTATAGCACAGTTATTTTTTAGGGTATTTTAGTTTCCTTAGGCTGTGGATACAGTGTAATTTTCATTTTAAGTAAAACTGTGCTTAAATGTTACATGTTTCCCCTTCCCTTATCCCTCACTAGTGTCAGATTTGCTAAATAATCTATGGCTTTGCACATATACTGCAAAGTGAGGCCTGAAGTCTTTCTGAGGGTGTGTTGGTCGGTTTCATAGGTTTCGACTTGCCAACAACCTCTCTAATATGCATCACTCAACCACAATCTTTGTTGTCTTTCTAGAGTAATCCAATGATGCTTTTTAGTGATACATGAGAAAACAATGACTTTGTTTCAGGAGCAGCAGTAATGAATCTGCTAATTTATCTCGGCTAGACTATGAGGGGAATTAGCCTCCCTTTCCTCAAGGTCAAAGGGTGTCCCACATGTCAGACGGGAGTTTTCCTAAGTGGGTTCTCCTGAATAATAAATAACCCATGAACAAGTTTGCTGTACCTTTTAGTACCTTGCAGTCCTTAGCCCCATACTCCTTTCCTCTTATACCAGCTAGGTGTACAAGCTTACCCTTTTCCATTTTTTGTGTTAACTTCAAACACTGTAGTAAATGATTACACATTGTGCTCATAAACCTTCTGTTGAACATAGGGGTATTTTTTTGCAGCATTCCTTGTAAGCAAACATGTGGTTTCAAATCTAAAATTATGACATGGAAGGTAAAAAAAAAAAAAAAAAGGTGTTTTGCCCAAAAACCTTTTTGGGAGATAGGCTACAGGATAGGTTGTCTTCGAGAAAATAAATAGTGAAACCCAAATTGAGAGACTGTGTGTGTGTGTGTGGTCTGTTGTGAAGAAGTGGTGTGATTAATCCTTCTGCGTTTATTTCCACTTTAGAAAAAAATACTGTAACAAAAGGGTTGAGCATGGATTCAAATGCATACAGCGCATCCTGATTGGCCAGTGAAACCAGTCAACCGCATGCGTAGTACAGGAAATACAAACGATGGATTGGTATCAGAGATGTAACGGTTACAATCAATGACATTCATGTACACCACAAAGGCTGCGGTGACATATGTCTTTTGGAAAAATATCTGGTTCAAACTATTTAATTCTGAAAACAACAGTAATCGCACAATCCTATTTTATGTATTCGGTCCAAGTTTACCGAGAGCACCTGAAGGCAGCACGTTGAGGAACAGGAAATGAAGGCTGTTTTGGGCAGACACTTTCCTCCGTGCAGACGGTGAGTGCTAAACTCAAGATTTCTCGCTCGAAACCTCTTTCTAGATTGTAAACGAGGTGTCGCCAAGATTTAAATGTATAAATGTTAAATTCGAGGTTAAAACATAGCCGAGAGAGCAGCTTCAACCACCGTTACTATGACGTCACGTTACTAGTTTGCAAGTGCCGCGGTAACGTTAGTTCAAATGAACGATGTATAAAAGTTACATTTTGTTTTGTTGGTGGGTTGTTTGAGGTGTCTGAAATAACGCACCTGGAAGCCACACACTGAGTTTGTTTGCTGCTTGTGTGAAAGAAAACTGCGGTTAAAATAAATAAATCAACTTCACGTTATGAAGAGTACAACTAAGTAAAGTTAACCAGAACCACTAACGAAATTATTGACAAATCACAGTCATTAGTAAACGATAAAGAATAAAGCTGTCGGGTTTAAAAAGTACCCGGTCGATCTGTGGCTAAAATGAATGCCTTGACAGCTACCAGCATACAGGGATCGGGTTTACGGGGTCAGCTGCATAACTGAGCAGCCTGTCCTGACCACAAAGTGTGTGTGTGTGTGTGTGTGTGTGTCGGGGCTGGTGGGTGCTGGCAGAAGCCCTCCTATTGTCAACGCTCACACACACATACACACATACACCGCACACTATATAACTGATCCTCTCAGAGGGGCCGAGTCGGGTTTTTTGGTTTCAGTGCAAGATGGATAGACTTCTGTGAATGAGGCAAGCCATACTGTTAATGGGGAAGCACTAATTATACACTCGGGGCCCTGTTCATTAGATGCACCTGTACTGTACAATCTAATGCAATCTAATACAACAGTTACACCGTCATAGAGATGTTACGTATATGACGTTTTAGCTCGTGTCGGACTACATTTGATTGTGTTTCTTATATTTATGTTTTCTCCTAGTATATGTAAATATAGGAAGGGCAGAACATCAGAAACCTCACATTATAATGTAGTCCTCCAGTACAACCCCACCTTTGACCTTTTAGTAATAGATCTATAATTTAATTTACACATTGCTCATAATGTTCTTTCAAAACTCAACACTCGAGCTTTGTAAAGGTAGAATTTATAACACTGCTTTTGTATTAGATTCTAATAGATTGTACATCTGTTCCCATGTTTCCCATCTGCTAAATATTTTTACAATTAATCATTTGTCTAACATGTCAGAAAATAGGGGAAATACCTATTATTCCTCTTCAAATGTCTTGTTTTATCCATCCAACAATCCAAAACACAAAGGTATTGTCTTACTTATGAAAGTTTTAAACCAAACAAACCAACTGTTGCTTGGAAAACAAATGAAAGTATAATTAATGATCAAAATAGTTACATTTTGTGTTAATTGACTGAACCCAATGACATTCCGTCCCGTTTAAGTCTTCACTAGGTTACATTCACCTAACAGTTGTAGCAAGTTATTGTGTTTTGCTGAACACGTAGCTTTTCATCCATCCTGCTGTCCTGCCAGATCTTCTTCTCCCTAATCCTTGGTCCTGAGCCTGGCCTCTAGTCTCCACCATGGACAACCTAGAGGAGGACTTGACGTGCTCTGTGTGCTACTCTCTGTTCGCTGACCCACGTGTCCTGCCGTGCTCGCACACCTTCTGTAAGACCTGCCTGGACAACCTGCTCCAGGTGTCTACCAACTATTCCATCTGGCGTCCACTCCGCCTGCCGCTAAAATGCCCCCAATGCCGCAGCGTGGTAGAGCTGCCCCCGATGGGCGTAGACTCTCTGCCCACCAACATATCTCTGCGAGCCATCATCGAGAAAGTAGGAGAGAGTCATCCTTATTCTACCTATCCGTCTAAAATCCTCTTCTTGGTTTATATACATTGCTGCTTAAGTTTGTGCTCATCTGCTATCTCAGTACCAGAGTGACAGTGCACCGCGACACCCTTCCTGTCAGGAGCACCACAGGCAGCCTCTGAACATGTACTGCATCCAGGATCGGCAGCTGATCTGTGGGCTGTGTCTGACTGTCGGGCAGCACCAGGACCATCCCATAGATGACCTTCAGGCAGCATTCGACAGAGAAAAACAGACTCCATCGCTACTGCTGGCCAGCCTCTCAGAGCAGAGATGGGGACAGGTAGGGAATCCTGTCAATGTGGCCAGTGCTTATATTGGGGTGAAAAGATACTCTGAATATCTAATATAAATATAAATGAATGTTCCAGAAAAAAAACAACGTTCCTGTGTTGACTGCCCTTTGTCCTGCTGTTAGGTGTGTGAGCTGGGGGAGCAGCTGGAGCAGGAGAAGGTCCGCTGTGAGGGTCTAGTGAGGCAGGACCGACAGGAGGTTCATCAGTTTTTTCAGTCGCTGGAGGTGGTGCTGGCCAGGAAGAGACACGCCTACCTGGAGGCACTGGATAAAGCGGGTGCAGAGGTGTCCCAGGTTTACGACCCTCTCATTCACAGAGTAAAGGCACTCCAGGTGTGTTTCAGGGCTGATGGCCCATTTCACATCAGATTATAGCACATCATCTTCACATATTTGATTGTCTGTATCCCATCCTTGAGTGGATTAACTAGATACTAAAGCATGATCTCAATTGTTGAACTCCTGATGCTGGTGGTGCACCACTGCTATTCAAAGGCGGCCATGTTTGTTTGGTGTTTAGGCACCTCGAAATTATGAAGTGCCATTGTTGGAGTCTAAAGACTATCCATCACAAGGTCCCAGGGCCCAAAGTGACATCTTCACACGCAATCTAAAAGCCCCCCAAGATTAGATTTAAAATTGTATAAAACTTACAAAAGCCGTAAACTTGCTTATTGAGAAGCAGTAATTTCAGTGTTTTTGCTTGAAATAAAAAAATCCCTGATAACCATGTTTCCTGCAGGAAGAACAGATGGACCTGGTGTCCTTGGGTTCATCCGTAGAGGAGGAGGACTCGCCGTTGATCTTCCTGGAGCAGGTCCATTTGTTCCGAGAGAGGGTTGAAGAGTTTATTAAAACCCCTCTGCCCTCGGTGATAAACCTCTCCGTCACTCCGCGGGCAGCAGAGCACCTGCAGCGGCACTGGCCTGCTGTGACTATCGGGAGCCTGGAGGACGCACCTGTCCCTACGGTGTGCTGCTGCGCCAGATGTGGCGGTGTGGAGGCTGGTGTGGAAACGGAAGCCGGACGAAGGGATCAGTCCGACAGCCGGGGGCCGAGGTTGTGGTGGGAACTGCAGCCCACTCTCCCTGTGATGCTGCTGGGGCTGCTGCTGCTAACGCTGCTGCTCTGGGTCAACCCGGTCGGGGGGGCGTCACTCGGTTTCTCTCTGCTCGCTCAGTTTAGTCAGTTAGTCCACGGCCTGAGCAGTGAACTGATCACATCTGTCTGGGACACAGCAGGGTCAGCTTGCACTGTGTTGGAGGCCGCTGTAGAAAGATGGAGCTCTCGCCTCTCCTCAGTGGGGGAAAAGACATCCCAGCAGCTTGCTGCCTTTTTAAAAAACTGACTCAATTAATTTAGAGGCTGACAAAGCTTTACTTCCACACTCCTGTCATGAAGGAAAACGCATACCTTTTTAAAAGCCTGCTATTGTCCTGGACATTCAAGGCAAGTGTAAGGAAAATTAATGCAACAAAATGTACCATTATACAATTGGATAGAACAAAAATCTTTTACTTAAAATGGATCGAGTAGAAATAATTTGAACATCCAATTTGAAATGCTTGAACCATTATATGCAGATGATGGTGAATTTCGTTCTACGCCGACCAGGGGAAACATCGGATGTGACTTACTCATGCATTCGAATGTTCGTGTAACCGCACGGAAATTGTCTTAAAAGAATGTCGATGTTTATGTAGCCGTACATCTTATTGTATAATTATTTAAGTGTTATGTTCCCATTTATGGTAACTAATGAGCATTAATAATTTTTTTTTCTTCCATAGGTTAAGGTTTACAAAAAAGGTAACATGGCTCAGTAAATATGAAATTGGTGCTCAGACTCCTGAGTCACCTTTTCCAAGATGCAGTGGGACATTTCAGTAGCTTTCACGTTGTGCTTATGACATCAGTACAGCTGCGCATGTATCTCCTGACACGCCTACTTATAATGCACCCTAATTATAATAGCTGTATGTATAAAAACATTTAAAATCCTTATTGTCGTAGACTGCAACTCCACCAGAACCAATGGCTTTCTACAACTCAAGACTGCTGAAGCAGGACCGAACTTTACAGAAGCACCAACTTGAGTATCGGTCAAATACCAGAATGCCAAGCTGCATTCCTAAATATCATCCATCATCTTTCACCGCTTATCCTGTTCTGGGTCGCGGGGAGCCCAGCAGAGATTGGTACTTTCTGGACAGGTTGCCATATATTGCTGGGCTGACATGCAGAGACAGACAACCATTCACTCATCCACACCTACGGGGAATTTAGAGTCTTCAATTAACAAATTGCCTGTCTCAGGACTGTGGGTGGGAGCCGGAGGACTCGTAGAGCACCCACACTGACACACGGAGAACGTGCAAATTCCACACAGAGATGTGAGCCACCACACCGCCCCGCTCAATATCATGTTCACAAGTACTATATTTCTATATGCTTCTCCAAGCATCATACTGAGAAAAGACATTTCAATGACCTGTTTTTCTAAACTTGTTACTGTCTTTTGAATAAATTGTTCAAATGCTTTTATTTTTGGTATCGTATTCATTATTGGGTCACGAGTCAATAAGTGATGCAGTCTGTTTTAAAGTGTTGCCGTGAACAAATTAGCCGATACATGCTATAATTGTCTTTGTAACGTTAAATATATGTCCAGCATCACCTGACCTCCCAGCAGAACATTACCAGTATGTACAAATTAGATCTTCACTATGTGTGCTTGTGTTGTATACATTATTTGAAATATAGCCTTCTGTAAATTGATCATTTAAGTTTGTTATATCACTGCGGTTCTGAAGTTGACGAACATTTTAGACCTCTACAGCTCAATCAGATTTGATTACATTTAGAGCACATTAGTTATAATAAAATATTTTTCAGTGCTTCTCTAATCAGTTCAGTGACTGAAAAATTTACAAAAATAGGAAAAGATCTAGCCAGAAAATATTTATTGGTTCAGATAGTAAAAAGTACAGATGTTTATAAAGAATAGCAGCATTTCAATATAAAAGGACAAGAAGAAGAGAGAACTAATATTTACATGTGTGAAAAGAAGAGGTTTAAGCAGTGACGGCACCGTGCTCTTTGAACACGATGGTCTTGGGGTTGATTCCCACGCTCTTGGTGGTGTTGTGAGTCTTGTAGATGCCAATGAGACGATCAGCGATCTCAAACATGTTGTTCCTCAGAGAAATGATGATGAACTGAGCGTTCTTTGTTTGCTCCTGCACAGACGAGAGAAAAAAAAATTTACTGATCTGGAGAGATTGAGGTTAGAAACCTTTTGTGTTAATTTAGTGTAGCCTGGCGCTGCTGCAGAGGTGCTGTCAAATTGTAACCTGAAGAATTAAGTGAATATTTACCCAAAAACCCACAAAAATGAAGGCTAACAGTTAAAGGCTTAACTTTGTTCTGATCCACACTCCCAAAAACAGGTGCTTTGTCTGAACTCCCGCTTTAATCCAGTGTTATGCAACAGCACAGATTCGGTCAACAGTTATGAGAATTAACTGGCTAAAATGTTTAATTACTTCTTGTTGACCGAGTCATATTACACCACCTTCACCGCCTTAAAAAGAGAGATCTTGACCCCATAACCTCGCCATGCAGCCCATCTCATTGCCTGATAATCAGGTCAATACTCACATAAATGTAACAGGCCACAATGGAGACGTTCTTGAAGTCGAGGGCAGCATCGATCTCATCCATGAAGTAGAGCGGGGTGGGTTTGTAGTGGTGCAGAGCAAACACCAAGGCCAAGGAGCTCAGGGTCTTTTCCCCTCCCGACAGGTTAAAGATCTTTTTCCAGCTCTTCTTTGGAGGACGCACACTAAAGAGTGGGGAAGGACATGATTCAGGAATCGATAAATGTGCCTCTGGCGGTCTACGCGTCTCCTCTTTTACCTGAACATGATTCCCTCGGAGAAGGGGTCTAAACTGTCCACAAGCTCCAGCTCTGCATCGCCACCCAGTGTGAGCATCTGGTAGTTTTCCTTCAGCTTGTTTGTGATCATGTTGAATCCGGTCATGAACTCGTTGAGGCGCTGCTTGCGCAGGTCCTCGTAGCCACGTTTGAACTGGTCCCTCTCTGTAGTGATCTCGTCCAGCTGAGCCACCCGCTGCAGGTACAGCTCCTCCTGAAAACACACACAAGGACACACGTTGACATTGTTGCTCAAGTTTCTGTAAACTAGAGACATACTACTAGTGTAATCTACACTAATCCCATAGGTTAGAGAAAAGGATGCCTGTTCATACCTTCTTCTTGTACTCAGCAATGGCCCCGAGGTTGGGCTTCATCTGGGAACTCTTGGTCTCCAAAGTGATCATCTTGTTGATGATGATGTTGGGATTGGAGATTTCTTCAAGTTCAGCAGATGTAAGTACAGGAAGTTCCTCGACTGGCTCTCCCTCAATGGTATGAAGGGACAGCTTGGTGGCCTGAAGAATATAAACAAGATTTCTCAACAGATCAGCAATGTGTACAGAACTATCTGAAACTTCCAACAATTTCATAAAAAATGAAAAGTTAGTTGAATACCTACATTTCAGGAAAAAACTAAAAGACATCTGGAATTTTTAACATTGAATCATTTTAATAGAGAGCACATTTCAATTAAAATGTATAAAAAGGGCCTCAAAGATAATGTCAAGAACAGGTAATATAATCAGGCAAACTGACATCACTAATAAACAGCCAAATGAAAAACATGGAGAATAAAGGAGAAAAAGTTAAACCATTAAAACAGAGCCAAATGAAAGCAGAGCCCTTAAATGACTACTTGAAACCACATCAGTAGTGAAGTATTATAAAATGATTTACACTGTTTTGAATTGGGATTGAGAAAGTAATGTTCATGAAGCATTTATTGCTCGTTACCCTGTTGGGCCAATTTTCAGTAATGTCGCAGATCTACTAGTTTCTAAACCATGACTTGAATGTAATGGTTTCATTACTAATAGAACCTACAGCCAGAGCTACACAGATAAAAACCCAAGTTGTTCCTCACACACGCCCTTTGTCACCCACCTCTTTCTGCCAGTGTTTGATTTTGTTGTTGTGTTCAGAGAGGGTGGTCTCGATCTGTTCAATGCGCAGCCGGACGCTGAGGGACTCCTCCTGCATGGCGTGCTCTTGCTGCCGCAGGACCTTTATCTCCTTCAACACCTCCCGATACTGCTCCTGCACCTCAGGAAGTGCGGCCTAGAAAACAAGAAGAAAGTGTGGCACTCACTTTTGACCTAAAAGTCATCTAGATGTGGTGATTCTACAACGCTAGAGCACAAAAAGCATAGTTGATTATAAGTGACACATGATATCGTCCAGATTGATCAATTATGCCCACAAGCAAAGTAGGACAGCAACGCCTTTGTAAGAGTGCAAACCTCAGCCTCCTGACAGGCCTTCATGACCTCCCCGGCCTCATCTTCCAGTTTCTTCAGTTGTTCAGTGAGCTCCACCATTGATTTCTCATTCTCCTCCTGCTCCTTCTGCACACGACTCACGCTCTCCTCACACTTCTTCAGGTTGCTACAAAGGGGACAAAAGATAAATATATTTGCCTCTGTCAGAGTGGTCGTGGATAGTATGTGTGTGAGTGACGTGGCCAACTGTCTTGTCTTCATGGATCTCACACTACGCATCAATACAGCTAAATGCAGATCCAAGGCGTTCTAACGGAACTATTTTTCTGTACGAGGGTGAAGCAGTGACGGGATGCGGCTCATAAATACGAATAAATCATCAATGCACCGCTGCAATGAGACCCTCAATCAAATTCACATACCTGTGAAATCATCCAATATAAATAGGAATACATATCAATGACAACACATGAGGCATACTAACATACACAAATTAGCTATCAGAAACAAATGGAAGAAAATAAAAAGGGATCTCAAATGTGTATTTTGTGAACATGTGCAACAATATTTTTGCTTGAACATTTCACAAAGGAATGGTTATATTACCGAAGGTATGTACACCCCTACATCATAGATGTTCTCATGCAACAGCAATGTTAATACATTTATAGTTCTACGGCTAATTCCCCGTCCTTGCTGTGAGTTCAAGTACATCAAGGTAAGGGGCGTTTCCTCAAGAGGGATGAGCATAATTCAGCTGCGAGGGTTTGAACAATGCAATCACGTTACTACAGAGCTTAAACATGCATTTGCTCACCGGTCAGCCGTCTTTATGGCTACTTTGGCCTTGGTTATAGTGGAGGAGCAGTCATCTAGCTCCTTGTTGACCTTATCTAGCTTGTCCTGCTGAGCCTTTAGCTTGTGGCTATTGATGTCTACAATCAGGTTGTGGAGCCGTTTGACCTCATTCTCCACCTTGCCAGCCCGACTGGAGGCTGCGTCATAGTCTGAATGAGGAGGAGAGAGTTGTGAAGGTAGAAAGGAAGAGGAGAGAATGATAACCCTTATGTTGGACATTCAATGTCTGATTGAGATATAATATATTCAGAGGGATTAAACAGACTCATTTAGATATTAGAGTTAAAAACAATAACTGAACATGTTGACACCATGTTGAAGTGAATTTTTTTCTAACACAACTTATTATTGACATATTTAACAATGGGTCTCTTACAGAGGACAGGAGGACCCTACCTTTCTTGAAGGCATCCAGGCTCTTTTCCTTCTGTTTCTGTTTGGCCTTGTCTGGGGCAGCAGCCAGCACATTGGCCTCAAGTTCCTTGATCTGAAGTTTCAAGTGAGCCTCCTGATCAGCGAGACTCTGAATGAAGGAAAAAAGGAAAAATGTTTTATGGATGGCTATGAAATAGTAAGGGTTAATATTAAGATCACCAAATGAACACAACACAAATACAGTGAATGAAAAGGAAGATGTATATTTGCCGTACAGTCATGCTGTTGGCGTATTTTTCCAAGGTGTTTTTCATATCCCGGAGCTGTGGCCGCAGGCGCTGGACATTCTCTTCTAGCTGCAACTTTTTCTCTTGGCAGTCCTGCAGCTTTGACACTTTCTCATTCAGCTTGCTCTCCAAACAGTCGAGCTGCAGAAAACACATGAAAACCATCACGTCTCATATAATAACAGCCTGCTGTGGCGATTGTCTAATGACAGGTTCCATTTTCATCTACTACCGTGTTCATGATGAAACTTAAAAAAATACTAGCTAACAGAGGGAACAAAGGAGTTATTTATGAAGCTTACTTCCCCCACTTGGGCAGTGTGAACAACAAAATAAATACAGATACTAGTATTAAAACTAGTTAAACATTTATATATATATATATATATATATATATATATATATATATATATATATATATATATATATATATATATATATATATATATATATATACATATACATACACACACATACGTACACACTGTTTTACTATATCATTATTTAATCTGCTTTTTGAGTCATTCTATTTCCATCTTGTGGTGGTTACACAGTATGCATACTTGTTGTGCTAATGTTTAAGAAGTCCTATTAAAATGTGAGCATTTCTTGGTATAAATATTACATTTCTGCAAAGCAGGTAAAGGTGTAGAAATAGAGCCATTACTCTAGACCAATTTTCTACTCTAGTATATAAACTAACCTCCTCCTGGGAGACTTCGGTACCAATCGAGGAGCCCATTCTGCCCTTCAGTGCTCTTCCTCCTCCGGTCATGGTTCCTGGGAAGCACAATCAGATCACGGAGCGATATAAAAAGAAAATTAAAACAAAGAATCAGACTTGTAAAAAACGGAATGTAGTGTTTTTACTGAGAGCCATAAGTATGCCACCTGAAGAGACAAAAGATCAGCCAGGTACAGTTATGACGAAAGAAAGTGGGCCACTCACCAGCCATCTCAATTATCTGTCCCTTCAGGGTGACCACTCTCCAGCGCTTGTCTTTTTGGAAGGCCATCCTTGTGGCCTGCTCCATGTCCTGGGCAACCAGAGTGTCCCTTAGGGCAAAGTAGAAAGCTGGTCGCACACTCTCATCTTTCACACGCACCATGTCAAAGAGACGAGGGCTGTTCTCTGGAGTGCTAATGGGAGCCATGTTTCTCTCCCACACCTTCATCTGAAAATAGGAAGTGAGGCGTATGAGACGGCACAGCGAGATGAAGATATTGTTTGTGTTATCGGAGGAAACCTGAACAGCTCAACATTGTTTGAAAGCTTAGTAAATGTACATCTTGAGAAATCCCAGCAACAAAATGGAAACAAGTTTTATAAATGACAAAGACACCGAACTAAAGAAAACTCCCTTGTGGAGCAAGGAGCAAGTAGGACATTTAAACCAATCGATGCATAAGGAGACAAAAACCTCTGTTTACTCTCTTCACTCACTCTCTACACATAACGAAGTGCAAGGATCTTTACCTTGTCAAGACCAATGAAGGTGGCGAACCCAATGTTTTGCTCTTTGAGGAACATGACACATTTCTGGGCTGTGTCAATGGTATCCACTACGATGTTGTCCAGGGCGCCACAACTAGAGGAAATGGCCACATCGTACTTCTCATCAATGGCTCCAAGGTCTCCCTACATGCACAAAATAAATTAAAAATAACAAATTATGAGACTTCTGCTTTTTATTACAGACCTTAAATACTTGAAAGTAAAATAAATTAGTAAAAGGCAGAATTGGTATTATTATAGCAATGATGCACACCATAGCTAGATGACCATAAATGATATTGGTGCTGGGTATAATATACATTTTACAACAGCGTTTTACCAATCTTCCAAAGATGCCAGGGATTCTGCCACTCGTCTTCTGCTGCATGAGGGCATCCAGGACCCTTCCTCGACTGCGGTTGGAGGACCGAGAGCTTTTGGCTTCATCCACCTTCTGCCTCATTTCCCTCACCACTTCCCGAGTCTCATTGTCCGTCTTCATCAGCTGCTCCAGTGCTCCTTCATCCTGAGGAGAAAAAGAAAAGAAGCAATTAACTGCATCCAATGGGCAGAAATAATCAACAGATATAGTGAGCACCAGCTGGATGTGTAGTGGTTTCAACACTTACATTAGTAAGATAGAAAATGCCCCATGTAAATGCCTAAACAAAAGCCATTGAAACAACAAGGTTGATGTTATTTTTTACCTTTTTGAGCCCCTGTTCATTCTGGGGTATTTTGACTTCCAAGTCTTTGATGGCCGCACGACGCTCACGCAGCGTGTCAGACGTTGTCTGAAGTGTCTGCTTGGCCGTGTTGAGCTGCGTCAGAGCTGTGTTGTGGCGGCTAAGGTAGATGTCAAGCTCCGACTGAGCCAGGTCCATACGAGACCGGGTCTCATTCACAGCCTTGCTGAGCTCCATCAGCTCTTTCTCTTTGGTCTGGAGAACACAAACAGAGGAGAGGTTAAGTTGGAAGACTAAGAGGCAGGAAGTTAGGGTAACAATGCAAAAATATCTCAGTCTAAAGTTAAACAAAGCATGCAACAAACTAACGCCAAGACGTATAAACACACCTCTTTGTCCTGTTGCAAACCACTGGTTTCTTCTTTGAGACTCTCCATCACCTCCTCAAGCTTTTTCTCTTCTTTCACCTTCTGCTTCTCCAGCTCTTCCTTGCAAGCTGTTGCCTCAGAGATGGCCTTTTCACTGCTGGCTGGAACACCGCGCACTTCCTCCAGCTGAAAGATGAGCCAGACAGGAGAACATACAAAATGCAATGAGATGTGCTCAACTCTAGATTATGAGAAACAGTGGCCACACCTGTGTAGGGACAACTTAAGGACATAATTCATCAATACACACTCCAACCAAACAAGTTTAATAGCCCTTTTTCCAATGGATAAGATAATGAGATTAGGGGTGAGTATTAGAAGACAAGAGGTATGAAGTAAAGTGACTGAATACACTTTTTGCCAGTGCCAAACGTACAACTGAAATCAACTATAAACACACATTGAGAAATGAGAAAGTGCTGGTTAAGACTGGCACAACAGTCTGCCACTTGGCAGGACTGAAACAAGGCAAGGAGTGGTGTGTGTATATAGTCTATGTTTTGTAGGGTTAACTGGGGGTGAAATGTGAATGTGGTTGCTGGGAGTGTTACACAAGCCAGGCCATAGTTGACTACCACACAGCAGAACACTGCTCCCCAGAGGTCTGCCTGCCTCTGCCCAACTCCCCCTCTGACCACGACATTTCCAGAGCTCAGCTATTGTAGGTGGAGCAGATGGGAGTTTTAAAGCAGAACGGGAGAAGAGAAGCTATACCTACAGTTACGAGGGAACTCTTAACTCTCCGTTTGTGTGAACACACAAGTGCGCAAGTTAGAGAAACATTAGTCTAAGAAACAGGAACGCCATTTATTGTGAAACACAGCAGGAGTGGGTGATCAATAGGCACACACTAGCAATAAACGTGTTACTTCACAGCCCCCTAGTGGCAAGTTTAGGGCCGATAGCACTTCCTGCCATGAACTTTGATTTACAATTTATTGTATGCAGAATTTGTATTAAATCTAGAATTGGATTTCACTTTGCCCGAAGTAATACAAAATGTAAGCAAGGTCTCACGTGCATACTTTTGCAACTCAGACAGCATCATGTCCAAGACCAATATAGATTAGTATCAATAATCACACGTTTTGTATGAAAGTTGAATGTCATGCGGAATGATAACAGTTACATTTATTCTTAAACTATAACTTTTCCCGCAGCCAGGACTTTTGTTTAAAATGCTACACTACCTGTAAAATGTGTACACAAATGTACATCATCTTTTAAAAATGCTTAATTTTCATAAAGAAAACATTTACAAATACTTTCTTGGAAAGTAAAGAAATGTATCACTGTAGAATCCATGTTTATTATGTAAAACATAAACTAAACCACACTTAAAAACACACAACACAAACGGTACACTGTTGTGCTTTCAACTGTGTAACATGGAGCTGTGACATGAGGGATGCTTTGGGAAAATATAAAAAACCTTCTCAACCGAGTGAAGTAAATTTGATTCATACTAAAGACATCTTGTTGGATTCTGAAATTAATTTAGGTTTCTGTAACCCTCAGACCAACAACCCGTATGTTTTCTATAAGCAGCGGAAGTTGTATTTTTAGTGCCCATGTTTCTTTCTTGGCCAGGGGACAAAATAAACAGTTACACTGGAGTGTCTTACAACTGTTGCTAGCTTGTCTTGATTGACTTCAACCCGGTATTTGTTAATGCATTATAAATTAAGGAAACATGTTGACAATTACGCTTGCTTGACCGATTACGTGACTGTGTGCCTCTGAACACTGCGAGATAGCCTACTGTGATACTGCCGAAATGAAATAGTGACAACTACTGCATAATAGCACTGTGATACCCAATTACATGAAGTAATTTAACAGTGTGTAATATCAGACTACAATTCAAAAGGCCAACACACCTTTTCTTTGTCCTTTTCCAGCTGCTTCTGCAGTTTCTTGCTCTTGCTCTTGGAGTGCTTAATCTTCTCACGCACTTCAACGTCCTGCAGGTCCAGCTGGGTGAACTTCTCCTTCTGGGTCTCAATGTACTTGTTGAGCTTATTTTGTTTCCTAGTGGAGGAACAGCATTTTTACTGAGTACACTCAAGTTAATCATGGAACATCAACTGAAACGCTACATTAACTGAGAACACTACAAATGTGCTAAACAAGGCATATGTAACAAATAATAATAATCACAATTTCCATAATATAACAGTACACTATTCATAGTAAAGCTCAGACAGCTTTGCCAGTTTAAAAATGATCTATACTTCATGCAACCATTTGTATAAATTGCACAAATATAACACATACATTACAGATACTTCTGTATTTTTTTAAACCTGAACTGGAATTTTGCCTCCAAACCAGGTCAACATTAAGATAGGCACTGGCAACAACCACAAAATGATTACATTTGTAGAAAAGTTAGTAAGTTAGTCTTAGCATGTTACATCGGTAAGTAGAGGGGAAGAAGACAAAAATGGCCTTACTTCTCCACATTTTTGATCTCTTGGTTCATTTTCTCTGTCTCTTGTGATATCTTCGTAGTTTTCTCAGTAAGTTCCTTGGTGTCCTCCAAGATCTTCTGCTTCTCTTGCTCTTTATCTACAACACGCTTCTGCAGATCCTGACTAATGGAAAAGAGATATCAGGAAAAACCAGTGAGTGGTAAAACATAAGTTTCAACATAACAGTTTACGCACAAATAAACTGACACCAAAGGGTCATGCTTCCCCTGTGAGGTTTAAAAAAAATAGTACACAAATTGACATTCATTCAATATTTTGTTTGATCAGGTCTACACTGAAATCTGATTACATTGTTGTTTGATTTGTCTTGTAAAGAACAGAGAGATGTTGTTGGTGCACTCACACATAATATTGGCAGAGCTGACTCTTGTGTTTGAAGATGTCATTTTCCAGGGTGAGAAACTCCACAGCTTTGTTCCTTTCACCCTCCAAAGCATTCTTCTCCTTTTCCACAAGCTTTACTCGGTTTAGCTAGTGCAGGGAATATTGCAGTACTTAATGTCAGGTGACAAAATATTTATATAAATTAGATACATAAATTCTATGATTTGGTGACATGTAAACATGTTTTTCTTCTTACTTCCATAATTCTGGTGCAACATACGCATTTTGATAAAAGCTACAGTAGCATTCAATTATTTCTAATCACTCCAGTATTGTATTATTTATACTGTAACTAATAAAATATGTAATAAGAAATGTATCAATGTTGTCAAAGTCAATGTGTGTCCAATAAGTCTTCTATGAAAACCATGAATCATGTCTGGGGCAGTTGGCCAAGCTATGTACCAACTTAACTTACACACTTAAACAACTATAAACATTTATTTTAAATTTCAGATATGTGCATCATAAACTTCCAAACACTTGTGCGCACACACAATAAAGAGCCTCCTCAAACTATAACTTTATACAGCGAATGGAGTCCGGACATGGGAAGAAAAGTTGGTTTGCTTAGGAGTGCGTGAGCAGATAAAGTATGTGTATGTCACCTTCTCGCCCCTCTGCTCATTGAGTAGCTCAATGCGGCGCGCCAGGGTTAGGATCGGCTCCTTGAGGCGGCAGGAACCGATAATGTCCTCCAGGTACTCCAGCATGCCCTCGTCATGCTCCGTCTGACCTTTAGGCTTCATCATGGCAATCTGCTCTACCTCGCCCTAAGTACAGTCCAGAGCAACACGCATGCATCACTCACTGAAAACATGAAGCTAAACATTATAATAAAACACTTCGAATTAAATAAAAAAAATAAAAAATGCGTGAGAATACCCACCAACATTACACTTGGCTAAACAATTAGTTAAATACAGTCTAAATGAAGAGAGCATACAATTACAATACTATAGATATGATTCAATCTGATGTATGGGTAGATTGTTTGATTACAGACATTTTAAAATGCTTCAGACACTTAAATGTTGCAACAACACATACTCCTACCACCCCACCAACAATCACTGACTCGGTCCATTACAACATGTGTTAAAAATAAAATGATAATCTTTCAATTTTAAGTGAGCTAAAAACTAATGCTTTTATTAGCATGTTGACAACTTGGTGGAAATTCCAAATAGTATACATACTATTTTTCCGATGTCGGGAACAACTCTCCAATCAAATTGTATTTGTCTAAACATGTTTTCTTTTTATTGTATTTTTTAGGTGAGAGTAAAGATATCTTCACAGAATAAGTTTTATGTTAAACACAGTAACTGCAGATATAGACAAATCTAAGGCCCAAATTATGTTTCCTTTATATTTAGGGGAAAACGACAGCTCACACATTACTTTTAAGTATGAAAGACAAGAGCAGCCAGTCGAGGTATTCTCTGTTCTGACCAGTGCACAAAATAGGCAACAATCCCTTAGCCAGAGGCCTGGAAAAGTGACCTTGGAGAAAAGTTAAAGCCTCTTCCCATACCCATGCAGCCATGTCATAGACAGAGCGCTGGGAATTTAACATGGAAGACCATTGAGAATACACACACGCACACACACACACACACACACACACACACACTAAGTGTTAACCCAAAATTACCACACACACACTGTAAAAAATAGAATTTAAAAAAAGGGGACAATAAAGCTTAAATTAGCCATTTGGTACTGCTCTGACATGTGTCATCACCCTATGAGCCTTGGGTTAATCAGTAATAATGGGTACAATACACATGTAATGCAAGCAGAAGGAATAGGAGTGTAACTAGTCCACTCATTTAAACTCAATGCTAAATTAAAAGAATATTTATTTGTAAAATAAATAAATAAAAACACGAAAAATAATTTAAAAAAGGTATATAGGAATGCACTACATTCACAGTGGAGGTAAACAAAAAACAAAATGTTGAACCAATATTAAATCCATGGTAATGGAGGGGGTTTGATCCAGCCACACTGAAGCAGCACTGCTAATATTGGCGTTGGGGTCTATGTTCACACACCAATATTTACGTGCTGCTAAAGCGTGGCAGGTACATGAGAATGGGATGTCCAACCTGTCCCCGCTGGAGGGTGAACCCCATCAAAGATTCTCCCACAAAAAAAAAAACGTAGTTAGTTGTTCAACTACAGCAGCTCCAGGTCCATGTGAGTAAAATTGCATTTTTTCCTTAAAATTCTAAAGCAGCAAATAATGGTTCGCACCTTTCCACATTGTTTCAAACCATGATGCGCTGCTATAGCAGTCTAAGGGCTGGCAGAGGGCACATCCTCTCCTTTCCAACTCCAGTGCAACAGGTTACTCCCACAGACAGGCATGGCTTTAAGGTAGCCATGAAACATTTAACCAAAAGAGAACTGTGAAATGGGCCAAGAACAAAGGGCAGGAAATATCTGACAGAATGGGATGGTCACAGCTAGGATAAAAAAAATAAAAAAAACGGTGCAAAAAAAAAATATGTGGACATTTTATAAAAATAAATTACAATTACCTGTAAGATCAGAAATCTGTTGTGGTCTAGGTCAATGCCATGGCTTCGAAGTAAAGCCCCCACTTCTTTGAATGTGGCTTTTTTGCCATTGATGTAGTAGGCTGCAGAATTGTCTTTATTTGCAGTCCTGGAAACATAGAACTTGCTGTTTGGAACGACTTCGTAGTCATCTCCTTCCTGGCTCAGGGGGGGAGGGGCAGAAGACACAGAGCAGCTTATTGCATAACGATTCAGGAGAAACTAACAGCTCTACACACCAAATGATAATACTCATAATACTGACAAATCCACTGAGTGCTTAGAAAGAAACAGTGCACATTACCAATAATTAAGAACAAGCCTTGTTTTAAAAAATTAAATTAAATTAAAAAAGAGCACAAAACAGATCTAGGCCAGCTACACTGGCATATACCATATCAATATTGAAGTGTTTTCATTCATGTTATATTTACAAACTTTGAAAATGCGAGATATGAGATTTATAAATGCATTGCAAAAATGTAGGTAATTTGCCTAAAAATGTATTAATTATAAAAACAAGTCTATTATTCTAAGTTGTGTACACCACCTATAACAAAATATTAAGTTTCAGAAATGGATGATTGTAAAGCCGGCAGAAGTCATAGAATTATCCCATTAGTTTCATAACTGTTTAAAATACTGGACCAAACAGAAAGACCCCCTGTGGCAGATCAAATACAGAAACATGTTTAACTCGAATTCTTAACACTACAGTCAGTTTTCAAAGTAATTTGTGATCTAATGCAAAAGAATAAATATGTCTCTTAATACAAAACCTAATTTTATTGACTTTTCACAGTTAAATCAAAAAGGTAGAGCTTCGTCTCTAAAAAGCACATTTAAAATTGTTTTCAAAAAAATAGACAAATCAATTCTAGCACATTATGAATGGCACGTGTGGGTTTCAGTTGTAACTTTCATGACTGATTTGAGTCTGTGTTAAGTCATTGTGTCTGTGATCATTGTGTAGCAATATTATCCCATGACCAGAGAAAAATATATATATTTAAATGTCAAGAAAAATATCTAACCACGAGAAAATATTTCCAATCATCCATTTGAAATAGACTGCATTTATCAATTTAGGAGAGGCCAGAGTGAATGCAGTGTGTATCTGTGAGTGAGAGATAAAGATATATACCTTATCAATAATCTTTTGAAAATGCACCTCCACAGTACAGCTTTGCACATCCTTATGTTTATCAGAGCTGTGAATCAGCACTGAGAGCTTTTTTGATCTGATCTTTTGAGCTCTGTATCCAAACACAAAGAGCATTGAATCTATCACATTGGACTTCCCACTCCCATTTGGACCAATGATGCACGAAAAGCGCTGAGAGAAAAGTGAGAGAAGATAAAAACAATTAAAAGAATTAACCAATTATGTAAAAATATACTGCATCCACAAACAAATACTGACTGTCATAACATTACAAGCTGTATATTAACATTTAAGCATAGTAGAATTGTGATAGTGAATGTATTCCAGGTGGGTGTAGTTAAGATTAACTGTAATATACTTATATTTGCAGAGCAATTAGGGGTGCAGAAAAAAGGTGAAAAAACTAAGTTTAAGAAAAGTCATAATTTATGGTAAATGTCCACACGTGACCAGATTACTACCTCTTGCTCAATACACCCACTAAATAGAAATGGAGTCACTTTTTCCACCTTTAAATTAGTATTTTTTAAAACTTCAATACATGCTCTAATATAATGATTAATTATGATAATGTTGTTCTTTGTGAGTCTACCCTTTTGCAAGGCAACATGCACAGTTGCATATTATGACATTAAAGACAAATATAATGAAATTAGGAAAACACTATAAATGCTATAAAAAGCTTGACACTACACATTAACCAAGCATTTCCCATGCAGGGTTGATATTTGCAACCATGTTTGGTCGTACCTTGTGGAAAGGCCCCAGAATCTGCTCGCCTGCATACGATTTAAAATTGCGATTAACTAAATGTGTTATCATCAGGCGAGGAGCGCCTGGTTCATTGGTCATTGCTGGGGGCGGGGGTGGAGGGATGCTACCGAGAATCTCCTCCAAACTTCGATTATCAACCGCCTCTGCAGCTTCCCCGTGAGACGGATCTGAGGCACATAGGAAAGGAAAAAAAGTACAACTTTAATTCCTCTGTGCGAGTCGTTTCAGGTGGGGGACAGTGCTGCGTGGGGGAGGGGTTGGAGGAGCAACAAACAAAATAAACAAACAAACAGCAGTCAAACAACGACCCCCGAGAAAGTTGACAGGCATTCAGTTTCTTTGTTCTGAAAACAAGAGCCAACCGAAAGAGACCGTGGCCGCTTAAGAAAAACACATTATTATACAAACGCACTCCACAACACGCGTTTATACGTGCGAGTAGATGCGCCACATTCAGCGCCCCCCCCCCCCCCCCTCCCAGATAATAAATAAGTGCACATTTCGATCATCAACCTAACATTTTCACTCATTCTTAACTGTATCCAAAACGCAGACAGGGGAACATCTTGTTTTGCGATTGAAATGTATAACGTTAAACCGATTATGTTGCCATACTAAGCCACAACGACCTGTCCAAAATCTATTGTGCTCACATAAGCATAAACAAGCTACGGGGTCGATGTTTGCAGATCTAATGCTCGCTGCCAGACACCCATATTAAGCATTTCAACACATTCTACAGAATGAAAACATCACTTGATGCCAATGTGCATCTTGAGCGTCGCATACTAAATTTAACCACAGAAAATCACATTTCATAAAGTTATAAGAATAACGCCAAACTCTGAATCTACTCCATAAAACATTTCAATATCGAAATAAATTACCTCGTTTGCTGAGAAGATCCGGGGAAGAAGTACACTCGACGATAACAAAATCATCTAAAAAGTCATAAGTAATGTATTGATGAAACTAAAAATAAATTAAAAATCTGCCATTGAACCTACGTGTTTAAAGTAAAAGAAGAGTAAAAAAAAAAAGAAGCTTCACAGCAGTGGCAACTGGCCACTACGACAATACACGCGAAGCCATTGAGTGAACACAACTTATTTAGATTCACAGACACCAAAACACCCTTTGTTACTTGCCAGTTGTCGGCGGTGCCTCCTCTTGGCCATTGGAGTTGGTTTCTTGAGGGGCTACATCCAGCTCGTCTCCGGAGTCATCCCGAGGCTGCGACCCTTTCCCTCTTGGCTTGGCGGTTGAGCTCTTTGCAGTTTTAGATGGCATGATTTGAAATCTTATAAAAAGGGTCAAAAAAGTAATATCCATGAGTGTTGTTTTGTGTCTGTCAATCTCCCAACTCCACTTTTAGTCGGTCACACGCAGCTACTGTTGTCAGGCTTTAATCATTACCCGTCAGATCCCACACTGACGCCCATCAAACTCTTAGTCTCTATATATTTTGTGGATTTAAAAAAACAAAACAATAAAGCAACATGAATAACAATGTTTGAGTTTGTGACCTGACCGAATGTCGTTATTTCCAAAGGGATCCCATTAAACGCGTTAACGCTGCCAATCTGCGTGACGATTGAAGCACATGAGTCGCTGTTCCAAACCAAAATACCAGTACAAATGAATGGCCTCCACCTGTGACACAATTGTTTTAGCAACGTTAACGTCAGAGTCGGACGGTTAATAACCCTTGCAGTGACGGGGAGAACAGAAAATAAAGGTTCACGTCTCACGCGAACGACATATTCAGTTAACATGCAAATAGATAAATGATCTTAGTCTAACAAATATGCTGCGTTATCACCGAACAGACGCAGCTAAACGAGCTCTCTGCTCGGTGGGAAACGGATTGATGTCACGAACTGACACTGATATTTACTTTAATCCCCACAACGTGTATGTTGGAGGCGGAGGTGTGAATTAGACGCAGCAACCGAACTCGCTAATTAACGGGAAAGCCCATTCAAACAACACTAACACTAATAACTACGTTTAACTAACGTTGCTAGTACGTCTGCTAAATAAGGACCGTTGTAACACTACCGGAGCCTGGCCACCGGCTAAAAACACGTAACGTGAGCGAAAGCGTGCCACGTTACTGAATGTTCTTCTTCTTCAGTTTGCTCTTTTTAACGTTAACTAACGGATGTGAATCACCACGGCAACGCTAAAGTCTGTAACGTTCACGCAACACTGTAACGTCAACTGGACTCACAGAAAGCGTAATTTGAATGGAAAAGGGCGCTGAACAGCATTTGCACAACTAACGTTGCCCAAGAAAAAGTAGTTTCCAGACAAAGGCATTACAGCTCACTTTTTCTTTGCAACATTTTGCATCACTAACCTAAGCGTAGACCATCGTACAAGTAACATATTACTGTTAGGGGTGTGTCTACGAAAAGGCACATTTTGCGTTAAATGTAATATTAGGCAAAAGGCGATCCTCTCTCATTACGTTCTAGACGTTTTTCACCATTTCTTGTAGTCAAAACGCACGTTAACGTGTTGTTAATGTTACATCTGGGGTGGAACTAACGTTGCGCCTTTCAGCAACTAGACGGAACCCAATCGTTAACTTACTCAGGTCTAAAATGTTTTTTCAATCTACCTTCCACAATATAGGCAGTCTGTCGAGAGTCGTTAGTTATGACCCAATTCGCGATTTCGAAAAAAGTATTCGTTAATCCAAGATTTGACTAATATAATCCACAAAATGTAGCCCGTGTGATTCCGCGTCGCTCTCTTGGTTGAAAACTCCAACTTGTAAATGGCGCCTAAACTGTGCTGTCGAACCAAATTCGTTACAAACTGACGCAAGGCACCATGGAACGTTCAAAGGGCAGGGGAAAAAAAACAAATTCAAAAAAGGGGACGAAGCCAACTCCTCCTCGCTCCAAACAAACAATAATCATATGACACAAATACTCAGACGAAAAAACACAAAAACTAAATATATTTTTGACAATATTATATGATTTAATGATTTTGTCAGATTCAAAGCCTACTATTTATATGTGTTCAAACATGTTACTGGAAAGTAGAACGAATTCCCGATCTGAGGGATAGTTTACATTTCATTAAATACTTTTTGTTTTTTGTTCAACGATTATTGTTAGTATCTCTGATTTTAACGAGTGCTATTAAATACGTTTTATTTATTTAACAGATTGCATTTCTAATACTCAGTCGAAATATCCGTTTTCCCGGAAGCGATACTTTTAACTCTCGCGAGAAAACTATTTTCAAGCGTTTCATGACCCAGATAACATGGCTACCAGAGATTAGCCTCGATAACGTTAGCAAGGATTTAGTGATGGGTAGGCATGCTCTGCACATTATTTACTATTTATACATCTTTTGTTGGAGCAAATGACAACCATATATATCTGGTGGTTCCACAATAAAGTCGGTAACGAGAGAAGAACGTCTGTTTTAACCAGAAGACCAAGTTAACGTTAGCATTCACGTAGCAGGAAAGGCTCGGGGACATCATCACGTTAGCAACAGCAGCAGGTACCGTAGCAACTGCAGACGCTTGTTTCGTTCACCGTCACAGTTACCACAGCATGCCAACAGCTGAGTTGCCTGATCTACAGGGTACTGTTCAACGTTTTGATTTGGTCTTTTCTATGATTTCTTTCTGCGTGTTGGTTTGACATGGATGTGATATAATGTGAGATGCTGTCACTGACTGACGTTTTGTTTAGGGATTGACGGAGCAAACGTACACCATGAGATTGAAAACATCGCTGCTTCAGGAACCCAAACATATCCTTTTTATGACGCTGGTTGCAATCGAGCACCATAGTTGTGTTTCTGTACAGCTGAAGTAACTATATGTTGTGCAACACGATGGGAATCACTTAGATTTTGTTACCATTCTTAATGTGAGCATCACCTAGAAGTAACGTTCGTAATATAGCGTTAATTATAGTAATTGGTACCTCCTAGTGCTTGGTTCGACCTCGCACTTTAGTTGTAATATACTCTAGATTTGTCTAGAGTATATTAATTAATTGACCCTATTTATAAAACATACCCAAATAACTCTCCTAGATCACTTTCCTTAACAGCAGATCACATAAGGAACTTGTGAGCTGTGTTGGCTGGACCACAGCAGATGAGCTGTACTCATGCAGTGAGGACCACCAGATCCTCAAGTGGAACCTGCTGACCAGTGAGACCAGTCTGGTGGTCAAATTATCAGAGGATATTTACCCCATTGATCTACATTGGTTCCCCAAGACCGTTGGTGGCAAGAAACAGAACCAGACTGAGATTTGTGTCCTTACCAGCACTGATGGCAAGTCTCTTTTATTTTCTAAAATATGTCCAGTGAGACACTGAACTTTATTTCTTTATCAGTTTTGTATCAGAAGTTGTTTGTTTGACATGCTTACTGAACTAACTAAACATAATAACTGGTAACACTGTTTTCAGTATAGCTTCAGGTCTCCCCCAGCCTGGTTTTTTATACTGAGTAGAATGACAGTGTCTTGCTTTATCATTTTCATTAAACAATTTGCCAACAACCCAGGTGTTTTTTTATGTAGTAAAAGGGAAATCATCTTAACCAGTGTAATACTTCAGATAAGCATATTCATTTTCACTTCAGGAAGAGGATTGTAATTTGGCAGTTAAGAGTGAACCTGTCTCTGCTCTATTTTTTAATTAGGCATTCAATGTTAAATTATTAAAGGTGGGATTTACTTTTACATCTGTATATTTGTAAATCCAAACTTGGCATCATAGTTGGTTTGAGGTGCATCCACATGACCTCTTATGCCTCTTTTTCAGCCTATATTAGATACAAAAGCACATAATATGGATGTACTGTTATGGCAGGCAATGTGTGGTCACAACACTAATGGCAGTGTAGGGTTGCATAAACACACCCGCAAACTGAAGCAGCAATTTTCTCTGGCAGACTATGAAAACTCTGTTGTGATTCACTTCTGCAACTTTCTTTTGCTTTCTTAAATATCAGTATTTCTGTTGTTTGAAATACATTTTAGTTTTTCATTGACAACCAAACATGACAATCACACAGTTCTATTTTTAACTTTGATGTGCACTGACACATTTGTAAAGCTGGATTATGTACAAAATATTTAAAAACAGTCTTTAGAGATCTGAATGATATAGTTAAAAACAGCCAGGGTTTTATTGGGTGGGAGGAGCCTATTAACGGCTTTCCCTTGTCATGATATTACTTTTTTTTGTATATTGCACATAATAATAATAATAATAATAATGCATTTAATTTATATAGCGCTTTTCATAATACTCAAAGACACTTCACATAATTAAAACATCCTAAAAGCTAAAAATAAATAAGCTAAAATACAGGTAAAACAAATAAAACAAATAAATAGGGACTTTTGAGTCGCTCGGACCCTGATAAGAAAGAAAACAAAAGAAAAGAAACAATCACACATACAGTTCAAATACTTTTCTGTGTGATAAATATAAGTTTGTCTACTATTTTAAGGTGTTATTTCCTGTCCCTGCTTTCACAACTAAATATAATATCAAATTAATTACTATACATCATTATTTTAGAATGCCTATTATTTCCCCATGACTAAGCAAATCGCATAGTTAGATGCACCATTTGCTATTCTACAAGAAATTATATTGTGTGGGATGGAGCCAGGCTTGTCCCCAAGCGTCCCAAATTAAGCATGAAGGATATGGCTGGGCTTTCTGTTTGGAACAACAGTGTTTCAGTCTCATTCACTTTTATCCCTAACTACAATGTGGTGTCATATTAGATTTCACACATATGTATCATCAGGAATTCCTCAACAAACCATATAGACTATGAATAGAAGTAAAAAAGCAAAAGGTTGATATGTTGTCATTATAAGTTACCATAAAAAAACATCTGCTTGATGACAAGAAAACAAACAAATCAGCGCACAAAAGCTTTGAACAAACAATGTTTGCCATAGATAAGGACTGTTGATGTAAGTGCATATGTAAATAAAAGTAGAACATACATTTTACATTACATCTACATTTAAAATATGTACTTTTTTTCATTTGAAAGAGTGCTTCAATGCAGTTGTAGATGCTTGTTATATTTACTACCTGCTGGACCAGTAACATCCACATTTGTTGGGATGTCCAAATTTAGAAATGGGAGAGAGCAGGAATAGGTCACCAGAAATTAAATAAAACGTGCAGAATTTTTTAATACACACTGCCACACAAGTATATGTTAGGCTGGCGTCCTCAATATCTATGTCCATGCCTGATCATCTTTCATGTCTAGGAATTACACAGTTGCCCTATTTCAACCAACAGAAACTCTTTAGTACTCTTTATGTAGTGAGCTGTCCTCACTACTCATTTGCCTCAGTCAGCAACCTGAATCCGTCAGACTTATGAGGACATGGTCTCTGTAGACAAAACCCACAAGCAGACAGTAGTGTTCCTCAGTTATAGACTGTAAACAACCAGATCGGGCCCAGAGTGTGGAATTGCCATACAGTAAGCATCTTCTTGTCTCTTTACAGGGAAGTTCCACCTGACCACCAAAATTGGGCGTGTTGAGAAGAGTGTCGAGGCACACAAGGGAGCTGTTTTGGCTGGAAGATGGAACTATGATGGAACTGCTCTTATTACGGGTAACGACATGTCAGGGACATTCATATTTTCATTGCCATTTCAAAACAACAAACAACAACTTGAATTCATTAAAAACACATCTTTATATCCATATCAATTCCATCTGTTTATCTAATTACTCAGCTGGAGAGGATGGGCAGATCAAGATCTGGTCAAAAAGCGGGATGCTGCGTTCAACACTAGCCAGCCAAGGTAAGGCTAAAGACCCTTCCTTTATTTCACTGACTTTAAGCCACAAATCTTATGTGAAACTGCTATTTATTATCATACATGGTCAGTCAAACTGTTTATTTCACTCACCCAAAAACCAATCAACAAAGCAGAGCAAATTAATGTCTTAATATGCATGCACCGTGTTGTAAGAAAGAAATATGAGAGATGATGGATGCATCTTGATTCAGATAAGTTGAATGTCCCACTACCATCCGGCTTCTGCCTTCAGTGGAAAAGATTAGAGTTCTGCATTCATTCCCAGGACTAATTACTCTCTGCAGTATTTCTCAGGTATTAATCGGCTCCAGTTCCTATCGGCAGTAATCGACACAGTAACATGTGAACTTTCGCCCTTTTTTCCAGTGCAAAACGGTGTGTTGAAGTGAATATATAATTATTGGAATCAACAGGGATTTGGACATTAAACATATTTTATTGATTTATTTCAACAAGGTGCTTAGTTAAAATGAACACTGAATTCACTTATCTAGAATTGAAAATAAACAGCCATTATATGTGCTCCTCTACCAGACCCCATTGACAGAAACAGTGATTTGACCTTGCTAATCATTACAAAACATGCGTCATTCAAAATTAGCAGAAACAAAATGAAAGTCCATTGACAGAAATAATCATTTTCTTTTCACTTTTCTAACAATTACCAACTCTGGTTTGAGAGTTTGAAAGAGAAACTGAATAAGTTTTAAAAAAAAGAGCATTTCACTATTTTCATGAGTTCTTGAGGACAAAAGTGAAAAAAAACAGAACTCATCTATCTAAATTCAGCATGAATGAGGTAGTTTTGGTAGGTAAAGGGAATACAAATGAGCCAATCTGAGTTTTAATCCAGTACAGTTTAAAGCAGATTGCATCCATAACAGCTGCCAGCCAGCAGCAGAAGCAATGTAAAAAAAGTCTCTGATCAACCAGCTGTAGGCATTTAGTAAACAAAACATAACATCTCTCTCTCTCTCTCTCTCTCTCTCTCTCACTCACACTCTCTCACACACACACACACACTCTCTCACACACACACACACACACATTACTGATTGCTTTTGAACCTTCTGGTTTAAAGAAAGCCTCTTGTGACGGAGATAAAAAAAAAAGAAAAAAGCACAGACCCAATTGTGCGGACCAGGCACACAGAACTGCAGTTTCATTCATGTGTATCAGGGGAGCCTCCTGCTTCTTCTAGTGCTTTGACACACAAGTTCACCTCCTCATCTGGCTCCTGTTTGACACCAGACTGTAGATGAGCCTTTCAAGTGTACTCTTACACATGGTCCCAGATAGCAAACAAATAGCCACACATTACATCTTTTTTATTTAATTATGAAGACTTTTGTACTCTCTTCATATGTGTTGATATTATGCTTTCATTATGAAAGGCTATGTGTGTCTATTGCATTGATGAATGCTAAGTGAGATTTGCTTTTGTGTTGAAGCTGCTTTTTTACTTTACTCAAGTCAGCAATTTAATATGACAATCAAGGAGGAAATGTTTTCTTCTCTTCTTGGCAGTGGGATTGTGTGAATGTGTGTGTGTGCGTGCATGCGTGTGCTGAGCTTATTAGAATGTAATTGTGCTCAGCACAACCAAAACCAGAGTTCTATGTTTTAAAGAAAATAAAAAGCACCATAATGTTTCAAAGCTTTGTAAAGGAGACGCGTTTTAATAAAAGCAATAAGAAAGACTCTCAATAATACATTTTCTATCCAGCATTCACATTACAGATGGGTTACTTATTAAATTATTCATCATGACTTATTTAATGTTTCTTCTCAGTTGTGGGACAAGAAAAGATGGATGGAAGTTGGCTTCTCTGGAATTGGATGGCACACTCCTGCTGAATGACGGGTGCTATGGAAAGCCTGGCAGGGGAACAGCAATTCAGCCCCAGTAGTTAGGAACATTTTTCCTTAACTGGTTGTGCAGAGAATTAGCTCCCGGATGTTGGGCTGCTCAAAAGACCTCCAGATTTGTAGAACTCCTGGATATAGTAGCATTGCCACAGACACACATCATCATCCACATTGCACTCAGATCACTGCAGGTGTTGTTTCTTCTGAGAGCCTACAGCTCCATTCATACACGCACGCACGTACGCTACCGCAGTAGGCTGTTCATCTTGGGTACCATGACCCATTTTAAGAGAGAGTTGGAAGTGAGTGAGCAGGAGGAAGGAGAGGAACTTGCCTCAGCCCCTCTCATCATCTTTGTCAGGTTTAGATCATGTGACCAGTTGGCATTTGTGAGAAACCACATGCACCTGGAGTGGGGTTAAATGGCAGGTCCTCTCCCCGCCACAATCCGACACACACATTTCCCTCACACACGTGTACGTACGCACACACATTTGTGCGAATACTGTAAAGGTTATCTTAAGTTTTTTCAGCTGCTGTGTTTGCAAGCTGAGTGTTGTTCCACAGGCTGAGTGAGACAAGATCTCTGAGGGAATTTGATACCTTCTAAGAAGTGGAAGTAACACTATTGTATCCTAGAGCTAGTTTTCATACCAACTCCTGGTTTGTCAAAGGAAGGGCGGGATTCTTACACAAACACTTTTAATATGAATTAATTTATATTATATAATAATCATCTTTTAAATATTACACTAAGTAAGAATCAAAGTCTTTATGTGTGGAAAACCAATCCATCGCTTTTGGCTTTGGATTAGTGCAATATCTAATTTTCTGTTTACCTCCGTTTCTGCATCTTCCAGGGTCTCCTGTGTATTCTGTGGCCTGGGGTCCCGACTCGGACAGAATCCTCTACACATCCGGAAGACAACTAGTCATCAAGCCTTTGCAACCCAGCGCCAAAAGTATACAGGTACACTAACTTCATGTATTCTTTTAAGAGGTACACATCTAGGACTTAAGTCAATAGACAATTAGGATTCAATGTCATAGTTTTTCAATATTACCCTGTAACTACTTGACTCAAATGGTATAGTCATAGAATCATAAAACACGGGACGAGATGTTAAAACTGTCCATTGTGCCAATAGATGGTATGCACTCACATGAGCTTTGCCGTGATGTTGACAGAGTGGCATGGGAGGTTTATTTCTTAAACTGGGTTAAGATGTCAATTTTGGGACACATCCTCAGTAGTGTGCCTTTGAATCAGTGGGTGTTTCGGCCTTTGATCACTAAACACCCTCAACAAAGGTGGCCAGCTAAAGGGTGATCAAGCCTTAGCTTGTGTCCCATGCCCAATTAAGATTTCCCACGGGACTATGCAAGGCAGGGGCGTCCTCTTCCCTGAGCCAGCCCTACAGCTGACCACATACCTCATATGCCCTCCTCAAGTTGGAGGGATCTGAATTGGGTTCTCAGGTGGGGGTGGGAGGTCATGAAGTTATAGCCCAGCAAGGGTCCTTCCGTTTGATCCAGATCCACTGGCTGCCTCTTTCAGCTGCTTGAGAAACTGCTCTGATGGTCTGCCGCAGAGCCTGTCCATGGATTCCAAGTTCTTTCAGCAACCTGATGGTGGAAGAAGCCACGAATCCTCTGCATTCCACTTCAACTGGCCAGACTTTTGCATTCCAGCCACGCCGAGTTGCGTCTGCTGCCAACTCTGTAACGCAGTTTCTTACGCTCGTAGGCCTCTTCAACAGAGTTTTCCCACGGGACTGTGAGCTCTATGATGTACCCAGCCTTTCGTGAAGGGGACCAGAGTACCATGTCTGGCCTAAGATTGGTAGAAGCAATCTCAGGTGGAAAAATTAGTTGCTGGCCAATATCGACAAGCATCTTCCAGTCCCGGGCCATGGCTAGGTGTCCAGTTTCTGGCTTCGTAGGAGGATGCTTAGGCCTTTTTTGTCCCTCCCGGATGAATGTTGTTGTTTTAACGGGATTGCTTGTTTTTGGAGGTAATGAATCTGTTTCACTCCTCTTGGTCTCAAGTGCTGCAGCCAGGCTCTTGAGGACCTGATTGTGCCTCCAGGTGTAGCGGCCTTGTGAGAGGCTGGTCTTGCAACCTGTCATTATATGCCTGAGAGTCTCTGGAGCTGGGCAGAGGGGGCAGGTCGGGTCCTCGCCATACCAATGATGTAGGTTTTTTGGTGATGGAAGCACATCATAAACAGCTCTTATGATGAAGCTGATGTCGCTTGCCTCCATTTGCCAAAGCTCATTCCAGTTGATCTTTCTCCTCTCCAGGCCTTCCCACCGTAAAATAACATGTGATAAGATGAATCACATGGAACACAATCAGATGATTTTCTTAATAAAAATTGTCATGACCGAACAAAGACTAGAACCCATACGCACGACTCAAGGCAAAGTAACAACAAACAATTTAATTAATTAACTGGAACAAACAAACAGAAAATCTACATGAACAAAGTAACAAAATATCATAACCTGGTGAATTTCATGGAAATGGCTGGTTCTCTGGCACAAAAGACAAGACGAACTGGCCCAGGACAAAAGGAGACGCAGACAATATATACACAGGGTAAGGGCACAGGTGGAAACAATCAGGAGCGAGGCAGCCAATCAGACCAGAGGGGAAACACACAGGGGAAGGAACAAGTTGCCTGAAACAAGAGGAGAGTTGACCTTCAAAATAAAACAGGAAATCACGAGACAACATGGACACAAGACACAAAACTGATTAATTTAACATCACAGTTTCCTGGACATGACAAAAATAATAAATAGGTAAATGGACATCCCAATGGATCAGTGAATTAACAACAATACACACTCAATAAAAACAAAACTTTAAAAAAACTTATTGTGTAATAAATTATTATAAATCTGCTAATTCTATGGATACATCCAATCCATATAATGTATCATAGTTTATACTGTATCATAGTTACCCTACAGTTTTCACTCTATTTTGTGGGCACTGTAGTTACATACATTTTGTTTAGCCTAAATATAGGCTAAATAATAGGAGTGCTTACTGCCTTAAGAGACGGTGCAGTGCTGAGGACCGTGCACACCAGTGTTGATGGATATATTTGTTTATTATTCTTCTGAAAACTGAATACCACCTGGGACCTGAGATAAACAGTGGAGCATTGAATGTACGCCTTCTCAACCTTTTCCTCTTCCTCAACTATTAGCACACATGCAGGCACAACACACAGCGATGCGTGTTGAAGACTTAATCTGAATGGATTGATGTGCGTCAGCGAACCAGAGTAAACACAAGTTTGAAATTGCCTGACTTGGGTATCTGATATAAAAGGGGTATGGAAAACAAGACCCCAAGATTATCTTTTTTGATCCCTTACACAGACACACGCAACACACATGTGCACACTTTTATGTGTGTTTTCCTTGGGCGCATGGAGGGAGCAAGTAGGAAATATAAAATAGAGTGTAGGCATGTAGAGAGAACAGGAACAAGATAGAAACACGGTTAGATACGACTAGTGGCAGGCTTTCCGCTCTTTGTTACACTGACTGTGACACATGATGTAGAGAGTAACTATGCGCAATAACTAGAATGAATGCCACTCTGGAGCGTATCCTGCTAATGTTTTCTCCTCTCTTTTTTGGACTAAAAATGAAAGGAGTTATTTGTGATCTCCCCCACTTCTCTTCAAAAAAAGGGATAAGTTATCTATGGATAACATCTTTGTGCTGTGTGGATGTATAACTCTCTCTCTCTCTCTCTGCCCCTCTGTCTCTAGTGGAAGGCTCATGATGGGATAGTTCTAAAGGTGGACTGGAATTCAGTTAATGATGTCATACTGTCAGGTGGAGAAGACTGTAAATATAAGGTGAGCTGTGTTTGAGGACATTTTTAGATGGCTTGTGAGTGTGATTGTTTTTTATAATTCAAACCATGTCCTCCCTCATCAGGTATGGGACAGCTTTGGTCGTCTGCTTTACTCCTCATCGTCTCATGACTACCCGGTCACCTCTTTGTCCTGGGCTCCAGATGGAGAGGTGTTTGCCGTGGGCTCCTTCAACACCCTGCGGCTCTGTGACAAGACTGGAGTAAGAATAAGCCTTTTATTTATGTATATATATTAGGGCTGGGCACGTTAACGTGTTATTAATGCGTTAACACAGCAATCCATTAACACCGATAATCATTCTTTCATGCGTTAACAGCATTTTTGCATTGGGAGGGGCTTAATGCTGCTGCACACATTGACCGAGAACATGGAGAAAGGTACTTTTAAATGGACATTTTCATTTTAAACCTCCGGCGTAGTTGAAAAAAAACAAAGTTATTTGTAACCACTCAAACTGGAGTTATCGCATCACCAGAGTACCACGAGCATGAAGTACCACGAACATGAAGTACTACGAGCATGAAGTACTACGAGCATGAAGTACCACGAGCATGAAGTACGTCTTGAAGGCGTCACACAGCATTGATGCCAACGAGCTACCAAACAACCAGTGGAGTGAAACCTCATCAGACTACTTTGGATGCGGCGTGCGGGAGAACTGTGGATAAACCAACGCAGGAACAACTAGAACGGGCACTCGGTAGAGCGCATACCTTCGCCGCAGCCACTTTTTGGTACTTGGCATGAGAGTGTGGGGAACAGTAAATTAATGTAACTTGATACCAGATATTGTGGTAAACATCACAAAAGAATTATGTATGAACATCAGCCTTGATTTATTAATTTCGAAAGAAAACCATGTAGTGGTATTTGATACAATTTGGACTGTATGTGCTGCAAAGATATAAGACACAGAAATGGTTGTTCTGTTGATATGTATTTTATTAATTGTTTGGACAAGTACCTGAACATACATGTCCAAAACCGGACGTTCGTGAAACAAGTTCCCTGAACATTACCATGGAAACATCAAGGCCAAATGCATGAAGATTAATACCTGTGATTTTGGGTTATGACCTCATTGTATCATGTCGTATATCACAAGATCGGGCATTGAATTCTGAACATGTTGGCATTAGTTGCATGCCAATTGGATAAAAATTTACCGCGTTATGATAAAAATACGATTTTGACCTTTTCATGACCTTGACCTTGACCTTGACATTTGACCCGATCGCTCACAAAATCTAATCAAATGGTCCCCGGAAAACAGCCAATCATCCCACCATAACTTTTTGAGTTATGCGAATAACAAACAGACATATTTACAAAAAATAAATACACAGCGATCAAAACATAACCTCCGCAAAAGTATTTTGCGAAGGTAATGAACACATGAACAATGAACACATGAACAATGAACACATGGCTCGGCCAAGTGGAGAGCAGCAGACTGCAGGCCGCTTCCTGTAGAGAAAGAGGTCGGCAGAAAAGTTTTGGGCCACTTAAACTCACTGTTGGTACCTGTTCAACCCATATTTATCTTTCTTTGACTGAGATTCTCTAAAGGAAATCAACAGGCTGTAAAGGCTAAAAGGTCCCTGCACAATTTATATTCTGTATGTGAACTTGCTGTTGCTCTGAGAGTGCCTGTTATATTGTTCTGATAACATTACTTTAAAGTAAAAGCGTGTAATACTAGTTTTTAATTCATTATTGAATTTTGCGCATAATACGATTAATCGCTGTTAATCACAGAAAAATCACGCGATTAATCGACTAAATTTGTTCATCTTTGCCCAGCACTAGTGTATATTTATATATACAGTATATATATATAATATTGCAGAAAATAATCAGAGTGGCAACACAAGTTTTGCTCAGCGAGATAATCCTCACAAATCAACTCAACTGTTATGATTTTTGAAACGTAAATGCAATCAGCAGAAGTGAAAAGCAAACGTTTGGCTGTAAACAAACTATACTAGTGCATGAGCACGAGTTACCATAACGAGGCTGTCGGCATGACGACCTTTTGTAGTCTCAGTTAGCCACTTGTTAGCAGCAGCCTTTTTTAGAACACAAAAGCTTCACAATTCATAAGAGGGGTATTAACTGATGTATTGTAAATTGTAAAACAAATCATTCAAATACCTGGAGTTTTTCTTCACCTCAAACCTTGTTTCAGGACTCTAACCAAAAACCTTGTGACTTTGAAATGAGCGAGCTGGAAGTGCAAAATGCTAACTCTTTTAACGGTTTTGGGAGTCATTCCTGCTGCACTCTTGTGCTCTTGCATTAACAATGCAATTAGTCGTCCTCGGCCTAATACCCCTTTCACAGATGAACGAGCGCTGTCAAAATGGTGATGCCAACCGTGTTTCATTGTGTGACATTGTCATTCTACCTCCCCTACCGTCTTTTTTTCCCGGTTGATAACATTATACATATGCAGGGTTAAGGGGCCAGTATACTCAGTCAGAACAGCTTGGCTGATGGTCAAATAGTTTTGGAAACCCCACAAACGGCTCTCCAGTGTCAGATAGGTGGGCTGTGACCTAACATTTCTGCAACTTTAAGAAACCTATCCTTCCACGCAAGCCTATTTTGTGTATTTCATTTGTTTATTCTCAACTATAAACATATCATTTATGCTAGTCAGTCCAGTCCCTTCCCCCTGAAACCTATAGTATTCGTGGTACACTGTTAGCTTTTCTGGTGCAGTATGGTTTTATATTGTGTCGCTCATTTTTATAGGCCTCATGCTTTCTATACATTGTTCATCTCTGTAAACCACATTAGGCTGAATGCTGCATGTTCTTGTTACCTTGTGCTGATGTTAACTGGAGTCATAATGAGAGAGGAAATGAGAAAACGATGAATGGTAATTGTTGTTTTATTATTGCTGAACGTTTAGCTGGGAGCAATATTAATAGTTCCCTGCTCTGCCCTCACAGGATGTTTAGGGCTTCTTCAACACATGTCTTCTCCAGATGGATACGGTGTGTGTTTTGGGGCGTTTACATTAATGTAATTTGTATGAGTATGAACATCCGAAGGGAGACATTACCTTAACCATTACATTTGGGTTTCTGAAAAACAAATTTCTGTAGTTTTCGGGAAAATTGCCAGACTAAAGCTTTCTTCTCCATGTAAACAAAAATAGAAATATTGTGCTATTGAAACTATAACAGACAGAACTGAGCACAACTTTCTCCTTTATTTCTTGTGATGATCCGCTTCACCATACATCCTCCCATTACTGGTTTGTTTACATGGTTGGTTTATTCCATTGTTTCATCAGTGCTGTGGTGTGTCTTGGTTTGGAAAGTGTGATGATGACGATAATTATGATGAGTATGGTTCTGCCCTTCTATAAGTGGAGGAAGGGCTTGCCTTCTCCTCCCTAAGCCCCTCAGAGACAGTGTGTACTGTAGCATGGCGTGGGAGGAAGAAGAGGGGACGGGGGGGCAAAAATCCCTCCTTCAAAGGTCGGTCTGAATTGTATGTGTGAATTCAGACATTTTTATAAGTATGCACACGTGGTCACTGTACTATAATTACTATAATCTCATTGTGAAAGTGAGTTTACACACAAACACAGAAGCCCTTACCCAATTACAGGGGCTTTACCTGTGTTGTTGCTGTGGTTTGTTTGCGGTGCAGTAAGGGTTAAGCAGCGCAAAGAGCCTTTTCAGTTACTAGCGTGACTAATGGGAAGGAGTTTCATTCTGTATCTGCTACAATGAAACCTTGCTCTTTAACATATTGCTGCTGGCTCAGCAGGATCAGTCCTGCGCATTTAACCCTTTCACCTCCCGTCCAGCTCAGTTCTCCTCTCGCCCTAAACTCTCAGCTCTCTCCTACTCTTTTCCTTTTTCTCCTCCACATTTTCTCCCTCCTCGCACCACAGGACAGATGTAGTTGGTTACCCCCCTCATTATCACCGTGAAGGGAGGGGTGGCGCGCACACACACACACACACACACACACACACACACACACACAGAGTTTACATCGAGGTAAAAGTACTGGGAAAGGAATTACACTTGTTGTTCCAGCAAGCCACACATGGACTAAACACAATATTTGTTCTGTTTTGTCTCCCCAGAGCATCACCATTGAGTTATTATTGAACACATTGTTGAATTATTAATACATGTTTAATTCTTTTTGTTGCCATTTTATTGAGTTTGTAGTTCTTGTGTGTGGACTATGTTTTCTCTTCACAGAAGCTTTAACAGGACACAAAGAGGTTCACTGTCCCGTTTACAAGATTTGAGAGAGACAATAAGTCAGTGTCTGTCTGTGTGCCTGCCATAGTAAATGCATGTGCCCACATGCCTGTATGCGTGCGTGTGTGTGCAACCATTGCCGTGCAAATGTGCCTGCGAGACAGCAGTCTATTTACGAGGCGCTGCAGCTGGTGTCTAGCGTCTGGACCCTGTCACGATCCCTGACACTGTCACTGGCTAACAAGTAGGACTCATTGTGCCAGACGAGCACCCTCTCGCTTCTTTCACTCCGCCTCCCCCGTCATCCCCCTTCTCTTCACTGTGCTTTTTTTTACTCAACTGTACACCCATGCTCACATTGATGGTAATAGCTGCTTGGTTTTTCACTATATTTTCTTCTTTTTTAGAAATGTTCATGGGTTGGATTAGAAATCACGTAATTTATGTAATATGTATGTACTTTTCTTACAGGACAGATAAACAGGTCATTGTTCCAAGAACTGATAAAAGTTCAGTGTTTTGCTCAAGGTCATAAGCAGTACAACATCTTGTCATCAAGGCCAGATTTCATAATTATTGTACCATTCTTCTTTTTGGTTTAATGCTCATTAGGGACTTAGTGAGTATTCAAACTGGAAACAACCCTGCATTAAAACAATGCAGCGCCTTACCAGATGACATCACATTGCGTTGTGACTTTAGCCAGTGGTGTATAGTAACGAAGTAGAAATACTTTGTTACTGTACTTTTTTGGATATCTGTACTTTACTTTACTATTTATATTTCTGTTTACTTTCACTTATACTTCACTACATTTTTCAAAGAAAACTTTTACTCCGATACAGTTCCCCTGAAACCTTCGTTACTCGCTACAAAATCGAATCTATCTCTAGAAAACAAATTGACTGGCTGTATCAGTGGTGCTAGCTTGCAAGTTAGATCATTGGTTATCATGTTAACAAGTGTTTCCCACAGGATTGGAGTATATCTTTGGCGGGGTAGGGGGAGACAGGTGTCTGATCTTCTAATGTAGCGATACATGGTGTATGTTAGTCTAACGTTCGCTAGCTATCGTAAATCAAATGAGACATTAGTGTAGTAGACAGATCTCTAGCGAGTTAGTGAGCTGAGGAAGTGTTGACAATTGTGAGATTGTTGATTTGAGTTATCTTAGCTATAATCATTTCAGCGCTAGTTGGCTAACATTAGCCAACTTAACGTTAGCGAACGTTAGGCTAACATACACCATGTATCGCTACATTAGAAGATCAGACAGCTGTCTCCTAGCACTAACGTTAGCCAACTTAACATCAACCACCACACCACAGGATTGTTAGGAGACGCAAGAGCACAGCATTACGATTTGAACCGCGTCGGAGTGCGCAGGCTGCGTGCACCAGCTGTGCGCGCCACTGTCCGTGAAGCTGAACATACCTCTACCTGCCTCAGTGGCCGGTGAAAGGCTATTTAGCATCGCAGGACTAGTCTTCAGGTCTCTCAAATTCTAACCCTTTGCTTTTTATTAACAGCATTTACTTGTAGTTTTACTTTCAATACTTAAGTACATTTAATATCAGAAAATTATTAGTCAATATCAGATACTTTAAGACTTTTACCCAAGTAGTATTCTAATAGGTGACTTTTACTTGAGTCATTTTCCAGTAAGGTAACTTTACTTTTACTCAAGTATGGTACTTTATAAACCACTGACTAGCCTGGTTAAACTTTTTTTGCGTGCCACCCTTGGGTTTGCCAGACTGGCTGATTTGGAGGCTATCTTCAATCTGAACATAGCCTTAGACCCAGGTCTCATTTAACTTAACTGCTTTAACTGAGGTCTTACTGAAACAGGACTGAGCTTAATCCTGGTACGATAGGTTCCTGTCACACTCCAACGATAAGCCAGTGTACATCTCCTCTCTTTCACCCTTCTCTCTGCTCCATATTTTTCTACTCCCCCATTTGTAGGTTAGACTTAACCACAGGCAAAATAGTTCAGATCATCAGATGTTTTTTATATTACCCTCAGGCTGAGCCCAGTTCTTACCGACACCCCTGACATGTACATGTCAGGGGTGTCGGTAAGAACAACTAAAATGTCTCATTCTAAGAGGTGCACATACTTGCAGTTTTCCTTCCACAATGTATTAACAGCTGTCACCCTCATACGGTTTTGGGAGATGATTAGTCATGAATCATGTATCAAAGTTATAGCTCATTGCAGTGTTTTTTTCAAGAATAGGGTTTTTGAAAAGTGTGAAACCACAGGTATCTCCTTGTGGATACTGCATGTTATTTCATACACATGTCAAATGGCCCTCAATCATGACAACATCGGATTTATTATCTTGAGCTGTGATTTAGCTTCTTTCCTTATCTGTATATCCAATTTGTGCGAAGTCAATGATCTAACAGCTACTCTGTATAAACTTCAGTGGGAGATTTAGCTACATCTATTTTCCTTCCTCTTTGTCTATGAGATAGAAGCATTCTTTCCTTAAAGTGTAACTTATAATCCCTCTCTATCTTTCCTCCTTTTGCTGCACATGCCTGCCTCCTCCCTGTCTCAGTGTGTGATGGACTACCTTGTGCTTATCATTGCTCCCCATCTTGGCTCCCTTTCCCTCCTGCCTTCCCCAAGGCCCTCTTTACCTCCTTTTTTTGGGGTGAATCCAGGGGGTCCCCTTTGGGTCTTTGTGAGCCTTGCTCAGCATTGCCACTCTGGGAATGGGACCATGTCCAGCTGGAATCACCATTGCTCCTCTCTCTGTTTCTTTGTCCCCCTTCCCTAACGCACCATCATTTACTATAGGATCTTTGTCTGCCATCCTTATAGCTGCCAACCATTATTTTCTCTCAGAGGGTCTATCACTCTTCACTATCCGTTAGTCTGTCAGTCTTTTTGTGGGTTTTTTTTACATTCTTTTCTTAGCTGGAGTGCCTTGTCCTCTATGACAAGCCACCTTTGCCCTAACTGCCAGACTTCACGCGTGTCTGTCTTGTCAATGAGTCTCTGCTCTAACAGCTTCCCCCCACTATCATTTGGGAGCATATACAGTACCTGAGCCTGTGCTTGTAGATTGCTGCCAACCAACATCTGGAAATCGCCGCTGCTGGAAGAGAATAAAACGGTCCAGAGCTCTAGTCCTGATCGTGAACCACTGTTAGTAAAACTATGGTAGATTTATTAGCCTGAAAGCCTTTATCTGTTTTTATCACATAAGAAGGAGACATGTTGTATAGTGTTGTTCAGATGAAGACATGATCACATGGAGGATGGGGGTGGAAACACAGGAGAGGGTGTGATACGTAATTACCTTCGCAAAATACTTTTGCGGAGGTTATGTTTTGATCGCTGTGTATTTATTTGTAAATATGTCTGTTTGTTATTCGCATAACTCAAAAAGTATTAAACCGAATCGCATGAAATTTGGTGGGATGATTGGCTGTTATCCGGGGACCATTTGATTAGATTTTGGGAGCGATCGGGTCAAAGGTCAAAATCATAAAAATGTCAAAATCATCTTTTTACCATAGCGTTTTTAATTTGTGTCTAATTTGCATCATACTAATGCCAAAATGTTCAGAACTTAATGCCCAATCGTGTGATATCCACCACGACACAATGCCGTCATTACCCTTGTTAGCGAAATGGGGGTCAAAGGTCAGGGACTCACGACCTTCCAAAATGTGCGTTTTGTGTTTTCGGCTGTTGGTGTAATTTGAAGAGATAAAAAACAAAAAAAGTGGCTGCGGCGAAGGTATGCGCTCTACCGAGTGCCCGTTCTAGTTCAAAGTGAAATTATCGGCATGAGTCTGACAAAGACAGCATGTGCACAAGAGAAAAGATGGTGACTGGGTGTTTGAAAAAAGACGAAGGAGAGAGAGAGAGAGAGACACACACACACAGAGAGAGAGAGAGAGAGAGAGAGAGAGAGATAGAGAGACACCGAGAGGGAGAAAGTGGGAGAGAGAGAGAGAAAGAGCATTGTCAAACAAAGAGAGTCCTGAGTCAGCAGCAGAGCAGTTTTCTCCCCAGGCAACTGGGCAGGGCTACTCCTCTCCCTCCCTCCCTCTCTTCCTCTCCACTTGCTTTACCCCTCCCTCCCCTTACAGATCTGTACTTTTGCATACTCGTATTTCTTGCTCTCTGCACTCTTCCTTTCACTCTGTTGCTCCATACACTGGGAACTGGTAGAAAGAAACCACAAGTTCTGAAAAGGGCAATTGGGGTCTATCTCACCCTTCAGAATTCTCTTCCTCCACTGTTTTCTCTCTTGTTTTTATAAGAATCCTTTTACTGATTTATTTTCACACATTTGATGAGGTTTCCAGGCCTGTTGAAGCCTAGTATAGAGTGTGAACAGCATATGACTGTAAGGTGCAGTACTTACATGAATACTTAATCGATCATCCCAAGGAACATTAGTTCCCTTGAAGAATGTGAGGATAATGGTTTCTCCTTTTGTTTTTCAGGTCCTTTGTGCAGAACAGGCTTTAGTTTTGCTAGACATATTCTGGCACCCTCTGTGGAACAGTGTATACTAAGGTCCTTCTTGCAGATGATTGACCTCAATTTCTTTTTTGTGTGTGAGTGTGTGTGTGAGCGAGAGAGTGTGAGAGAGAGCCGGTAAAAGGCACTTGTTGACATGGTAATACTTTTACACCTCTCTAGAGTTCGGCTAAAGGCTTGCCTTGTTGGATACCAACAAGTAGGGGGAGCATGAAAAGGAGCTGAGAAATGAGAGCAGTTGGAGGGGTGGGGGTGGGGTAGTGTGGAACTGTCCAATATATCCTGTAAAGTTGGCCTAGGCAGTGAGGCTTGGAGGATTGGTCTCCATAAAAGACGGTGGTTTCTCTTTCCTTCAATCCTCTCTCTCTCTCTCTCTCTCGCTCCACTCACTTCACTCTTGTCCCTCTCCTTTTTTTTTCTTCACTGCTCCACCCCTCCCCACGGCTAGAGTAGGAGTATGACAGTGAGACAGTGCCCTGCCAGCCCCTCTGGCAGAGTCATCATTCTTAGCAGCACTAAATCACTACCTCCACTAGCTAGACAAACATGTCACACTCACAGAGAGAAAGAGGCAGAAAGAGAGGAAAGAGGGATACAATAATATAAGGAGTGAGGATGCAAATACAGGGCTTCAGTGGTGCACACAAATAAGCACAAGCAGAGCATGTGTGTGTAACTGAGGTATCACTTCAAGCTTTAAGGCCAACCCGGAGTTCATTAAGGGTTGTTATTGAGGAGTAGGGCTGGGCTTGAGGCAATGGGCCAAGGTCCAGAAATGGAGGATTTGAAAGGGTTTAATTGTGGCTGCACCCTAGGGTTCCTTTCCACTTCTGCTGGCTTCAACATGGATCACAATGGTGCTATGCTTTGACACTGACTAATTTATTGACGGGCTGCCTCATTTCATATAATTTGTTATACATGTTTGCCTCAATGGAGAAGTAATGGGCTTGTCAGCAAAAATGCTACATCCACACAACTATGTTTCCATTTAAAACTAAAACAATTTCAGCATCATTTTAGAAATAAATTCTGTCTATGCTAGCATGCCTAAAAACAAATATCACATGACTATTCACGTAGACTGGGAAGGCAGGTGCCCGTCTAAACAGTAAGTAGATTGGTTGCTTACAGAAAATACAACTGATTATTATAGTACTCTTTGATGATAAAAGGTCTGGCTTGATACTTAAGACCTTCCTCTATATACTCAAACAAACTTAGTTACAATGCTGCAGGTGTTGTTCTCTCTCTCTCTCTCTCACACACAGAAGTAAGTGCAATGTTCTGTTTGTTTGTTCGTTTTTTTATGTAAAATAAAGGTTTTCTAAAAATCTCTCACACACACACACTCATACATTTACTTTAAAATGAAAACTTGCGGTCGATATATTTGGTCAACACACTTTCACTCGTTTCCCGTCTTTGCCAGTTTTGTTGTTGTCACACTAGTAACTTTGCCGGGTAGCTGAAGTCCCTGTCGCCCTGGAGAGCATTTATGCTTTTGTTCGTTTACAGTTTCTTTGTTGACTTCACAATAGTTGTGCAAAACAAAATAAGCATCCATTTTGTGTCCATCGCCCTCCTCAAAGCCGCAAACTGTGACTTCAAACGTCCGCTCCATAGGGCTGTAGTAGAATTATAAAATGCAGAATTTAACTGCACAACAGCTTTAGCTCGCTCTCTCTCTGTGTGTGTGTGTGTGTGTGTGTGTGTGTGTGTGTGTGTGGATACCTGTGATTTTGAAGTGCTATGAAACCAGTAGTCATGGGCCGATGAGAAAGAGGACTAGCCAAAGTGTACAGATAAACAAAAATGGTCAGTTGGAAACATAACCCATTGAGAACAGTTTAGAGGTGTGCCTGTCAATGTTTTACAAAATACCTCTTTGTGTCTGTAGGGATTTCATAGAAAGTTATCTCGGCTCATTGGCTACATTTTTTTAAAACCTCCAACCTGTTTGTAGCCCACTCAATGAACTAAGTGATCCAGTATACTGCCATGGTAGGTCCAATGGAGGGTAAAAGGCTGTATGTGCTGTGCTGTTTGTAGCATGCCAAAACACGGTCAAATACCCAAATTACCTCTTTGTGTATGTGTGTTTGCATGCGCATGTGTGCATAGTTGGTGCTAATAGAATTCTGCTGTCCAGCTCACAGCTGTGTCCTGCTGATGAGTCCCAGGAGACCCCAGCATGTGTCTATGGTTACTATGTTGAGGCTCCAGCATGAAACCATGTGTAGATCATTACTCTCTTTCTCTCCCTCTCGCTCACTATCTTCTAGTTTGTCTTGCCCCACCACACCCCACCCCACCCCCACTCACCTACCCCTCTCTCTCCGCCTCTCCATTTCTCCTTGTACTGCCAAAGCTCCAACCTGTGCCACTCTATAGACTCGTCCAAGGCCCAGCCTCTGTATCTCTTTAGACAACCCACGTTTGTATTTCAATACAGAGATTTGCAGAGCTCCTCTCACTGGCCTATATTTAGAAACAGGCTTATAAGAAAGCTATGGTTGTTCTATGTTGTTGCAGTCAGGGAATGAAAATGGTTTATATGAATGTATATATGTATAATATATAATATATATATAATATATATAATATATATGTTGTGATTTTGTTGAGTGTTTAGCTCGAAGTGAAGGAGCTACAAGCCGATTGGCAGAAGCCGAGCGAAGTGAACGAGCTGGGGTGTACTGTTTGGCCATGTCCTGGATGTAGACCGGACCGATCTGTTCGCAGCACGGTACGCAAGTACCAATGTTTTGAAGCGGATGTGGGCGGCCACCGGTAACCAGTGAAGGTCGCGGAGGAGCGGAGTAGTGTGGGTAAATTTCGGGAGGTTGAAGACCAGTCGAGCAGCTGCATTCTGGATGAGCTGTAGAGGTCGAATGGCATTAGCAGGTAGACCTGCCAGGAGGGAGTTGCAATAGTCTAGCCGTGAGATGTCCAGAGCCTGGACCAGAACCTGTGCCGCCTTCTGAGTGAGAAGAGGTCGTATTCTCCTGATGTTGTACAGCATGTACCTACAGGAGCGTGTTATTGCGGTAATGTTGGCAGTCAGGGAGAGTTGACTGTCGAGTGTCACACCGAGGTTCCTGGCAGTCAGAGTCGGAGCCAGCACTGAGTTGTTGAAGTTAATAGTCAGGTCGTGGGTGGGAGAGCCTTTTCCTGGAAGGAGGAGAAGTTCAGTCTTGTCCGGGTTAATTTTCAGGTGGTGTGCGGACATCCACTGAGAGATGTCGGTCAGACAGGCAGAGATTCGTGCTGCTACCTGTGTTTCAGATTGGGGAAACAAGAGGATCAGTTGGGTGTCGTCAGCATAGCTGTGGTAGGTGAAGCCATGCGAGCGAATGACAGAGCCGAGAGAGTTGGTGTACAGAGAGAAGAGAAGAGGACCAAGGACTAAACCCTGAGGGACCCCAGTAGTCAGAGGACAAGGCTCAGACACAGATCCTCTCCAGGTTACCCAGTAAGAGCGGTCGGTGAGGTAGGATGAGAAGAGTGAGAGCGCGGTGCCTGAGATACCCAGGTCCTGGAGGGAGGACATGAGGATCTGGTGGTTCACTGTGTCAAAGGCAGCGGAAAGGTCTAGAAGGATAAGGACAGAGGAGAGAGAGGCTGCTCTAGCAGTGTGAAGCTGCTCAGAGACAGCAAGGAGGGCAGTCTCTGTTGAGTGGCCTGCCTTGAATCCAGACTGGTGGGGGTCTAGAAGGTTGTTACTGTGGAGAAAGGAGGAGACTTGGTTAAAGATAGCTTACTCTAGAGTTTTGGAAAGGAAGGGGAGGAGAGAGACAGGTCTGTAGTTATTGACTTCAGATGGGTCGAGAGTGGGTTTCTTCAGGAGAGGGTTGACTCTTGCCTCCTTCAGTGAGTTAGGGAAACAGCCGGTTGAGAGGGAGGTGTTAATAAGATGGGTGAGAAAGGGAAGAAGGTCCGGAGCAATAGACTGGAGAATGTGAGACGGGATGGGGTCAAGGGGGCAGGTGGTTGGGCGGGCAGAGGTTACCAAGGTAAGAACTTGGTTAGGAGACAGGGGCATACAGACTTGCACATAAGCACACATTTGCAAAAGAGGAAATGTTTTGGGGGAAAGGCCTACTACACAGAGGTTTTTGTTGAGGTCAAGTGTTCCGACTGGGGTCCTGAAAATAATCTTACAAACTAACAAAAAATACAGAGATTGGTGGAATTTTCAGTCATGTTTGCAACCGCTCAAATTGCCTAACGGTTTGCTTTTTGTTAATTTGTGTATAAACTTGTCTGAGGTAGCACAGCAAAGGTTAAAGGCTTAGTTCAAAGTTACATCTCCCATCCCAAAACATATCTTATGTATAGTTGCATTTAGACCCGAGGCTCTGACTTTGTCAAGGTAGTAAGTCCGTACCTCCTAGATGATTTGTGAGAGTTTAATGTATATGTTGCTGTGGGTGTGTGTATTAATCTGTGTGATCATAAAAGTGGTTTTGGAACATTTATCATAAAGGCACAGCACATTAGATGCGCCTCATTTTCCTCCCAAAGACCACATTAATAATTGCAATCTTCCTTGAAAATGTTTCATGCATGCGTGTGCACATATTACAAACATGATATTGCCTTGGTGGCATTGTTGTTTGATGCAGTCCTTTTCTGCAGTACATGGTTGGCAATTGAGTAAAACTGTAACTGCACAAATAAATATACACATTCATTTATAGGTAATTTGGTTCAGTCACGACATCATCTCTCGAGAAGGTGTTGATTTGGATTGCATAGTCTGTTTTAGAAGCCAATTCTTAGCCAGAGCAGTTCCCACACAAACAAGTCTGACCAGTTCTGGACATAGGCCCAGTTTGTCCTTATCCTAATAGTCAACCCCATCCCCCATGGAGGGGTCACTGCAAGCTGACATTTACAAGGCCTCCTAATCTGATGAGAGATTGATGAATCCTCGTTCAAAACCACCTCCTCTTCGCTTCAAAACAAATGGCTTTGTTTTTAGTTGCACACATTTCAACACATTTTCATATTACACAACTGGCTTGGAAATGGGAGAGTAGATCGAAGAGTCGATTTGTGTCAGCATTTGTTCACACATGCACATTCTATGTCTGTTTATTGGCTAGATACGTTCCTGTAGATGTCTAGTATCCAATACACTCAGATATATGTGTTGTGTTTATTAGGCCGGGAGTTACACTCTGTACCTGCACTGCCAGGTCCTGTCCTGCACACAGGAAAACTAAAGCCAGCTGGCTTGCAGAGAGTCTGCCATCTGTTCTGATTTATGTAAGACTGTTAACCCTGGACTAGGTTTGCTCCCACTAGCTCCACTAGCCCACTAGCACAGTGATCAACTAACGAAGAAGGTCGCTCTCCTTTCACCAATTTGCACCTCTCCCTCTTTGATCTACTACTTTTTACCAACTACGAAGTGTACACAGTGGCTTGACTAATATTGGGGCCTTTGGTTGGCAATATCTGTTATATAGTTATGAAATAAAGAAGTCCCAATTTGAGCACTTTATGTTACAAAACCCTGTGATTCAACAGTGGCAGATGGAGCAGTCACATAATGTTTACCATTGGTAACAAAGGGTCATTCAGCATGCAGGCAGAAATTTGTACGGTTTCATTTGTTCTCTTTTGAGGACAATTTCTTCGTAGCAATCATGGGTTTCGGGACTCACTTTTGAGGATTCATACCACACTGTTGGTCACAGTAGTAGCGTGATGGTGGCCATTTTTGTTTGCCATTGTGACTGTTGTAGTGGACTAACTTCCGTATAAATTATTTAACCGACTTAGTCCAAATCGCACACTCAGTAAGATGAGGTTTAGCAGCAATGGTTAAAACGAGCAATGGAGTATTAATGTTAGCAGGCATAAAGAGCTAGAGTAAATGAGCCAACTCTTTTGTCACAGTTGGAAAGCACATCGCTATCGCCATATGAGTGCCAAATTAGTTAGGCTCGTTTTCTGTAACCAGTAGCATTACAAGTGCAGTTTGTAGGATTTGGCGTAATCTAGCGGTGTCGTTACGGATGGCAACCGGTTAAAACATGTCCCGTGGGCCCAGTGTTTAAGAGAACTATGGTGGCCCACGGGAAAACATGAATGGCCCTATCTAAAGCCAATTGTTGTTAGAGTAGGGTAGGTGATTTGGAGAATATCACAGCCAGTGTGTGTGTAGTGGGAATGAAGTGGTGAAGCGAGAGAGAGTGATTGCTGGCAAATGTGTGTGAACAAAGAAATTAGCAGCAGTGCAGAAGAGTTAGTTTAGCTGTGAGGGTTTCAAGTGACTGCCGTGGAAATTGGAGTTTGTGCAGAAATGAATGCTCATATTTAGTTTTTTGGCCCTGGAAAACAAAACGATGGCCACTGTATCCAATTGTCTCTCTGCTTCAATCCCCACCGCTATGTAGAAGAACAAGCTACCTAGCTAACATAACTAGCCAGCCATCCGTCTCCACAGCTCTCTTACCGGCGTGATGTGACCACACTTTTTGGCCCCACTGAAGTGTGTTTTCACCATAACAACTAACACCAATATCCATGTTTCTTTTAAACCAGTGCAAAGATCATGGAAAACAGTTTGATGTCTTTTTCTCCTCTTATTCTGTTCCTATGTTTCTGCTATATATAAAGTACGGTACTGCATATGTGCTAAGTTGATCTTTTTATACCAAGGCTCAGTAGTGTTGCCGCTGCATAAAAAAAGAAAAGCAGGTTTACAGACTCAGTTTGACCCACTAATACTAATGACTGGTACAAGTTTTTCCCTAGATGCTTTTGAGAAAAGCATAGAAAGTCTGGAAATCTCATGCCCCCTTCTGATTAGCATTTGTTGACTTGCATTAGGGCTGGGGGGGTGGAGCAGAGAGCGGTCAGAGCAGACATATTTAATGCTTGTGAAGTAATGGGGCTGAATCAGCAGATAGCTCCACTGGGAGCCATTAGTCCAGACATGTGTCATTAACCCTTTCCCTGGCCCAAGCTCCACCCCACCCACCCCCACTCCCGTCAGCCCGGACCATGCAGACCAGAGCACTGTTTCAGGTAGAGCAGAAAGAGAGTAGAGGAAAGAGGATACACACTTCCATTTTCTTTGTTTCTAGTATTTTCCAGACTCCCGTCTCCCTCTGTGTGCGCCTCATTTTTTTAGTGCTTTGTTTTCAAGATTACCGTTGCTTTTTCATATTCCAAGTCAAGTGAAGGTGTTTGATAGAGTTAAAGTTTTGGTCCACTAGAAATCGTATTCATAAAAAACTCACACTCCGAAGGCTTTAAAGATGGATGTAAAAGAAGGCGTATATGTGTGGTCTGTCTCCTGTCAGTTACAATGGACTCTAATAATTTACACAGTAGAGAAAGTATCAAAACGTCCGTAGAAACTTCTCAAACCACCACAGCAGCAAATCTACATCCAAACACTCATATTATTGTATGAAATGGCTCAAACAGCTTCCATTTCTAGTTGGCGAATTAAGTTTCTTTGGCAAAAGCTCACCATGCAAGGTATACACTTGATACTTATACTTTGTTATACTTTCCTTCTGCCATGAGTTGCATTATAATGTGCATAATTCAAGCTGAACACACCTGCTGTTCTGTGGAGAGGACAACACTTTAAACTTTCAGCAGCAACTGTTCCAGCCTACAGGGACGGAGAATTTCATAATAAATAGATGGGTGGAGTAACACATTTAATTGTAGGGTGATGTATAACAAAAAGAAAAGCAGGAAACAAGTGAAAAAAGTTACACGGCAGAGTGAGTTATATCTATAAAGAGAGGAGCACCAGGAGAATAAGAGGCAGAGTGTGCCTTTGGAAACAAGTTTTAAGTTATATCATTTGGGGGTTCTCAGAGTAAGAACGTCCTTGCCTTTGAGTTAACTTCTTTTTTTAAGTAACCTTTTTGCAGGCCTCCCCGTGTTGGCTGCGGCTGCAGGGCAATAATAGAGAGAAGGGGCAGGCCCACAACACCTGCCAGTCTTAATGGTAAACATATGTCGAGAAATGGAGAGAGAGTCAGCAGAAGCAAGGGAGGAGGGAGAAGGCAAGCAAACTCCTTAAAGAGGCTCTAAAGAGGCTGTGTGTTCAGAGATTGACTGGGTTTTTTGGTACGAGCATGCATATGTGTTTGCTAATGTGCCATTGTCTACACAATGTCATTTTGTCTGCTTGGGCCTATGCTAGTGGGGCCATTTCTGAACATTTTGGGGTCCTCAGCAACAGTAAATAGTGTTGCCTATGTTAAAATGATGCTAATGTTCAGCTCTACTAAATGCTGACGTTATTAACATACAGGACAGTAATGCATTACACAAAAGCCTAAGGTAATTGTCTAATTTAAAGCTAGCTAGCCTATGACATTATTCCAAAGAAGGAAGACCACTTAGGTTTAGATTTCCCCTAGTTGTCATCATTGAATGGCAAAAGCTTCTTGGATAGCAGCTTTACAGTCTAACCCAACTGTAGAACACAAACAATGTCATTACACATTAATTAATGTGTCAATGTTTTCGTCCAATATTGCACAATATAACATTAACGGTAGGTATCACTGTAAAAGCATTGTAATGTATGTAGCTAGCCTTGCTAACTTTTTAATGTTCAACTAACAGCATGTCAACAGCCTTTGCAAAGGAAAAAGGTTAAATTCCTTCTCTGTATTTTTTACGCCCTGTTGTTTCCTCTAATTTGTTTTTCTTGCCGCTTATCTGCTCCAGAGTGGTATGAGCGTTTCACCTTCTGTCATTGGGTTATTGACTCTGAATGTCAACACCATTCACCAACATTAACTTTCATTCTTGCATCAAACCGTCCACATTACGGCTGTCGCCATCTTGGCTTTTTGCAACCAGTGGCAACTGGTAGCAGTCTGCCAATCCCAAGGTAGCCACGCCTCTATTTTACTCTAAATGGGACCATAATTTACTAAATGAACATCATGCTGTATTATGTACACACTTATGTGTACATGCTGAATAAGGTAATAATTCAACTGATAGACTCAATCAGACATATTTTTGCAACCAGAGGATTCGCCTCCTGCTGGTCAGTAGAGAGAATGAAAGAATGGAAGTTTAAGACATTTACGCAGTGGATTTACTTCCAGAATCAAAGGTTGCCGCCTGGACTAGACTAGAATTGAGCTTTTCCTTTAAAAAGCAATTACCCCTAAAGAAGAAAATAAAGGAAAAAAAACCCACCGCTCCCTGGTGGTTAGGAGGCCCATTACAATGTGTTCATAATGCCTTTTGGGGAAAAACGTTCCCCTATTGAAGGTTGCATACTCCAAGCCAAGATCTGTGGATCATCACTTATTTCTGCCCCTGAAACTAAGAGAGATCTGGATAGTAACCCCCAACCAAATATGGTGACAAATGGTAAATGGTAGGGCAGCATTATCAAATGTCTTGTGCAGTATTACAGCATCCAACAGGGTCATTTTACCAGTTCAGCACTGCAGGGTTTGTCACCTACATGCAACTAACATCTGAGTCACATTAACACACACATATCAACACACACAGGATGCATGTGTGTAGGTGTTATGCTCGGTGCTCAAAGTGATCATCACTAGTGTTAGACTACCAGCCTTGGTCTCCTGCCATGTCTTTAACACAGGCACATGTGTGGGTGGGTGTGTTTCTGTCTGATTTGTAGTGTGTACCTAGACTTGCTTGCACAGCCATACATTGCTGCTATATGTACATACATAGTTGGTGTGTATAAGCTCATTGTATGTTTGAGAGGTCTCCCCCTCTCTCCCACAGAGCTCAGCTGAGAACTACACGTCATGTCTGCCACCTTCTCTCTGGCCACAAAGCAGCCCATTATGGACAGACAGGGTTCATTGACCAGAGAGTGGACTTCAGCTAGATCAAGGCCCAGACCCACCTTCCACTTCCCCTCCTAAATCATCATTTTGGCCTTTATAGACTCTCTCTGCATTTCTGCTTGCTCTTTCATCTTGCTGTATATCTCTCTTTCTCTCTCTCTCTCTCTGATTCACCTCTGCTTGTGGCTTTCCCCTTTACCTGTTTCCCCCATTTCTCCTATCCTCGCAATAGTCCGTCCTTTTTGTGTCCCGGGTTTCTCCTCCTCTGCTAGCCCAGTCCGTCCATCTCAGGAGAGCTATAGGAAACCCTGTGTGCCCCATCGTCAGACACTGGACATGTGCCCCTTTTAGATGCATGCACACACACACCGTCAAAAAAGACATTCGACACTCATACGAGGGGGGAAAAAGTGTACTCTTTATTTTTCCCTGTCTACACACGCATTAATTACTCTAATGTGGTGTTATCTTATTTTCTTAAATTCTTACAATTTCTTCATCTCATCTTATTTTCTTAAATTCTTACAATTTCTTCATCTCATCTTATTTTCTTAAATTCTTACAATTTCTTCATCTCATCTATGTTCTGTCACTCCCACACACACACAAACAACAGACATGTATGTGCACAACAACTGCACACACACACAAAGCCCCCCCTCCCTTTCCACACACTTTCTCACTTACTGGCTCTAGAAGGAGTCAAATGGCCCAATGTGTTAAAAGCATTAGGTAAGCATGGATCCAGCAGTGCTCCTTGGGCCGATATCATATGTCCTGCTTCATTACAGTCTGGTGTACATTCAGCTGCATTTCTGACCCTCCATCTATCTACCCCTCTCTCCATTCCTCCTCTCTCCTTTCCCTTCAGGGTGCTTTATCACAGCGAGGTGATGTTAGCTGAAGCATAAATGAGATCTCTCAGGTTTGGAAAATCGAAAAAGAATATATGTGTGTGGAGTTGCAGAAAAAATAAATAAAAATGCAGGTTGTAAGTTAAATAGCAATAATGTAACTTAAACAAACTCTTGTCCACAAGGCTGCACAAGGTCTTATATTTTCCCAGAACTATTTTGAGTCCTTACTCATTAACTACTAGGAGGGTGCTCAACAGTGTATGTATGAGGCAGATCAGGAAAAGGGAGACAGATCCAAGTAGCGAGCCTGTGACCTGTAGCCAGCTGACTGTTACCTCACATCCTGCGCCTGAATGTGTATGAGGCAGCGAACACACTGGGGCTTTTACCCCAAACTTTACCGCAGCACTTGGCCTCCTGCACCACACTTGTCTCTCCATCACTGACAAGCAGGCAGCGCTACGCTACCATTAGCATTTTTCTCCCTTCGTAAGCAGTTTACGGTGTGAATGCATGTATTTGTGTGGAAGATCAGCTTTGGTGGTGATGGTGGAAAGGAGTATTATGTGGCACAGTCAGCAGCGGTTTTAATAGAAAGACTCCAGGTGTCCACAAGAAATGAGATTTGGAGGTGATAGAAACTTCTTTAGTCTATCTTACTCTGCGAATCCAGATGGATTTGTGTTGAATCAAAGCACAACATTTGTCTTTGTTGTCTACTCTACAGAAGACTTGAGGGACAGGAGTGTGGAAAGGTAGTAGAGGAAGATGGAAAAAGTATTGGAAACAGAGAAAATAAAGGGATACCTCAGGGGATCAGGAAAAGAAGCAAGAGGTTTTCTTGTCTTAGATACTGTAAAGGGATGCTTTTTTTCTTAGTTGTGTCCTTCACCATCACTTATAGTCATCAAGAGTGCAGGGTCTGGCTGAAGCAGCACAGCAGACATGGAGAAAAGCTCCTCTTTCAATTACTTAGTGTCTGTTAGTCGTCTTTCAAACCTTTTCTTATAAAAGAGGGGAGAGGTCTTGTTAATCAGCTTTTGGCTTCAGTTTGGGGGCTCGTATATAAACCCCCTCTTTCTCTCCCTGCCCCCGTGTATGTAATAGATGAGTATAGCAGAGTGTATGTTTACGAGCGTGAGTGCTGGACTTGGCAGGGCCGAGCGCTACTTCAGTGTCTCACAGTTCATCATAGCTCTATGACTGACTGACTGGGCCCCTGTCTTTCTCGCAGAGTTTACATTATGTGCATGCACACTCACTCATACACAACTCCTCATCACTTCTCTTCTCTAAACTTGTCATTGTTTGTAGCTCCTAAACGGCCTCCCAGGTAATTGTTTAAGATCTTAGATAAATTTCCATAGCCATTAACCATCTCTCTCCCCCATCTTGTTGGCTTTCTCCCATTGCCCCCTCCTTCCAGTGGTCCTATGCATTGGAGAAGCCCAACACAGGCAGTGTGTTCAGCTTGGCCTGGTCTGCAGACGGCACCCAGCTGGCCGGTGCCTGTGGCAACGGGCATGTCGTCTTTGCCCACGTGGTGGAGCAGCATTGGGAGTGGAAGAACTTTGTGATCACTCTTACCAAGAGGAGAACCATGCAGGTAGAAAGAGACACACACACATCCACGTTTATGTTTTAACCTGAAATAAAGTCGATTTAGTCTTGTCGAGGGTCTCAGTGACTCAAGTCATTCTTACATTTTAGTTTGTTTGATGAAACAAAATAAGTGATAAAGACCGATATAATACAAAACATGGCAGAAAGAGATTTTAGCTAAACATATGGTGCAGTTATATGCATATGCAAATGGTCATGCTAGAAGTCCATTTTGATTCTTGGTCTGTCATAAAAGTTGTGGTTTTACACGTCAAGGGTTTTCAAACAAATACCACAACAACTGTGTGTCTGTGAGGACAACTGATTATGTCAGCATAACAAAAGAATTGAAAAGTACTGAAATGCCATGTGCAGACTGCAAAGAGGTGAGTGAATATGCTCCGTAGAGGAGCAAATGCTTCCCTGGCCTTGGCTAGCTGTGGCCGTATATTAAAGTAGGACCCTCCCTGTGTGCCAGTGTGCAGCCGTGCAATGACAATGACCAGCCTGTCTAGCTGCCTCTCTTGCTCCACCATTCTCTACTGTTTAAACTCATGCTAACCACAAGGTAGCGTTTACATGCGGTTAACACACCCAAATGTACATATACACACATGCACACCTACAGAAACAAGGTCACGCACATACACGTGTGCCTACACACATGTGCACTCATTTGCTGTAGACATCTTTACCAAGTGTAGTTTGTGTAAACCAAACAAAGTCGGGTCATCAGCCATTTATTTTCAGCCTTGCAGGCACTTTTCTGTCTCCCTCCTCCCCCTCTCCTCCTTGCAGTCCTCTTTAAAAGTGCACATCTGCCAGTGGTTTGTGAATCAGCCAGCTAAATTTACCACCTTGCGGTCAGATGTTTTTTATTCCTGGTTGTGTTTCATGTACATTTGGCTTGCTGGAGGGAGCAGAAGAGGAAGATTTGTAAAGCTGTAAAAATAACCCCACCTTTCACCTGGTGCTGGAAAAGGCCCTTTATTTCATTCACAGAGAGATCTGGAGGGATGTATTTATCTATGCAGGTGAAAATATGAGTACCAACCACCGCACACACAAACAAACATGAAACAGTGAAAACTGCTTAATCCGACCACAGTTGCCCTACATACACTTGGACGTACTGTAGACTGTTTCCTGTGTATATTAGGAATAAATACACTCCGATGTGTACGTGACTGTGTTCACCCCTCTGTGAGGGAAGCCAGTGTCTCCCTTTGTTGTTTGCCTGTTTAAATGTAAAGTGTTATATATAAGTGTTAGTATACCGTTGATGCCTGTTTAGTCATTCCTGAGAGATTGATTCATCTTTTTCGTGACCTCATCTGTTGGTTCAGTGGTTAGCAGTCTTTCAATGAGAGGATCGGCGGTTCGATCCCCGGCTAACCCTAGTCGATGTGTCCTTGAGCAAGACACTTAACCCTGAATTGCTCCCCGTAGCTGTGTCTACGGTGTATGATTGTAAGTCGCTTTGGATAAAAGCGTCAGCTAAAATGAAATGTAATGTTTTGTTTTGCCCCACTGTCCTATCCTTCTTTTTTCTCAGGTAAGGAATGTGATGAACGATGCAGTGGACGTACTGGAGTTCCGAGATCGAGTTATCAAAGCCTCCCTGGCATACGGTCATCTTGTGGTCACCACTTCCCTCCAGTGCTATGTCTACAAGTCAGTAGCCCACTCTTCCTTTGCGTGTCTCCTGTGGTCTTTTGGTTTTATATTCACACTAGACTGCAAATTCTCATATTATGATTTCATAATTTTCCCATTACGTCAGGATTTTGTGCAACACATACTCATCTTTTACATCTCTTGAACAAATTCTAATGATAATTTTCAGATCCAACTGAAATATACTGAGATTCCATACTGTGTAGATTAGATATATTTTGTATGAGAATAAAAAAAGACTAAGATGGCCTGGTGTGGAAAAAAAAAAACACATCTTACTAAAATGCGGATTCTTACTGGGCTAATGTTATCTGTTGACCTCTTTGTATGCTGAAGTGTCAATTTTACTTTACTTACCTCTTACCTGTATTTCTGTAGTGATTGTTTGTGTTAGTCCTTTTTATATTATATTTTTTATCACTGCACTCTTTATGATCTATCTGTAGATTTATCTCCTCTCACTTAATTGACATTGCCTTCATTTAGTTGTCTTTCATTACTCTGTTCTTATTTCTGTTCTTGGTTTCGTCTCCTCTGGTCTTATGCCAGATTTAACACCTTGCTCTTAGGTGTTTGTGTTTTCACTGATTTCACTGTGTGTTTTTGTGCTGTTTAATTGTGCCAGCTCAAGGAACTGGAATACTCCCCTCATCTTTGACCTGAAAGAGGGAACAGTGAGCCTCATCCTGCAAGCAGAGAAGTGAGTCTCTCTGTTCCAGGAGCAGTGCAACAAAGGGGAGAACAGGCTGTTGAGTCGTCTATCAGCTTGTCTAATGCTTTATTGCTCCACACTGATCACTCATCAAGCAGCAAACCAAGCACACACAACGCACGCACACACACGCACACGCACGCACGCACACGCACGTACACACACGCACACACGCACACACACACACACACACACACACACAGAGTCTGTACTCTAGATTAGCTGGCCTTGTCATCCAGTAAGGCTGAGAGTGAAACCACTGGGGGAAATTGTATTAATATGGAGTAGCTTTTGTGCAATACTCAAGTGCTGTGACCCTGACACTCTGCATAAAGATAAATAGATTATTGGCCATTCTGAAATCACATTTGAGATTGATGAGTCTTGCTGAGTAAGTTAAAGTTGTGTCAGTGTGCATTACATGTCTAAATGGCCTGCCTGTGTCAATTGATTAACTGTTAAAGAGTGTTTATTATTTTACTCTTTCAAATGTATCATATCTCCTTACTTGGTCCCCTTCTTCCCTCTCCCTGCCATCCCACTCACCCACAGATAACATCATGGATATACAGTACATTATTTAACTCTCATCTACTGTATTCTCCTGTCTCTCCCACCCAGACATGTTCTGCTAGTGGATGGAGCAGGGTTGTATACATTCTCCTATGAGGGAAGATTGATTTCCTCCCCCAAGTTCCCTGGTATGAGAGCTGACGTCCTAAATGCACAAGGTGTCTCGCTTAGTAATGACACCATCGCCATCCGAGACAAGAGTGATGAAAAAGGTAAAGGCTGTCACCACTTTAATCATATAAATAGGATGGACTGTGCTTTTACAATGTTCTTTTGTTGTTTCTTCTCACCAGTCATCCTTCTCTTCGACACGCTGACTGGGAAAGCCATTGGCGATGGCAAGCCCTTGACTCACAAGGTGTGTAATCTTATGTGCATCAGTAACAAGGAAGTGCTCCAACTCCATTAAGAAAGTCAAGACTTTCTGCTGCAGCATTTGGATATATTACTAATATAAAATGATTGTATGTTACATAGTTGGGTGAATGGTGTGTTTTAATATATGTTTATTAGTGCTGGGCAAAGATAAACAAAATTAATCGATTACATGATTTTTCTGTGATTAACAGCGATTAATCACATTATGCGCAAAATTCAATAATTAATTAAAAACTAGTGTATTGCAAGTACAGGTACCCGAAGAAACATTTGTCTTGTATCAGGGAGCAGCATTACAGTCTCTGTTCAGTAGTTATGGTCCCTGTTAGAGTGACGTTAAGTGGTCTAGCACTAAAGAAAGTACACAGCTGGAATTTACTTTGCAGGGACCTTTTAGCCTTTACAGCCTGTGGATTTCCTTTTAGTGAATCTCAGTCAAAGACAGATAAATATAGAGTGAACAGGTACCAACAGTGAGTTTAAGTGGCCCAAAACTTTTCTGCATTGTTCAGAACTTTGGCAAACGCACTGCAATCATTTTTCTGTCACCGCTAAGTGTTCTGACTTTATTATAAAGGACCACTGCTGAGCAACATGAATACAATGTTCCGCCCACGTTTCTGAAGCATGTCTGTCTTCTGTTGCCATGACAGCCAAAGCTCGTGAATGCAGCTCCCAGTTCATCAATATAATGAACTGTGACTCTGAGATAACTGTGGTACCCAGCGATGTCCAGTCGTCTCCAATGAGAGCAACAGTTGGTGCCCGTTGTAACGCCGCCATCTTTGTAGTCCGCTCCGTTTCATACACATCGACGGTGCGTCTTGAGGCTCGTACGCGCCGTCTTTCGTTGTGATTCTCAGGACGCTCCTCAGACCGACATCTTCCTCTACAGGAAGCGGCCTGCAGTCTGCTGCTCTCCACTTGGCCGAGGCATGTGTTCATTGTTCATGTGTTCATTGTTCCTGTGTTCATTGTTCATGTGTTCATTGTTCCTGTGTTCATTGTTCATGTGTTCATTGTTCATGTGTTCATTGTTCATGTGTTCATTGTTCATGTGTTCTTTGTTCATGTGTTCATTGTTCATGTGTTCATTGTTCATGTGTTCATTGTTCATGTGTTCATTGTTCATGTGTTCATTGTTCCTGCGTTGGTTTATCCACAGTTCTCCCGCAAGCCGCATTCAAAGCAGTCTGACGAGGTTTCACTCCACTTGTGGTTTGGTTAGCTAGTGACATCAATGCTGTGTGACGCCTTTAAGACGTACTTCATGCTCGTAGTACTTCATGCTCGTGGTACTTCATGCTCGTAGTACTTCATGCTCGTGGTACTTCATGCTCGTAGTACTTCATGCTCGTGGTACTTCATGCTCGTAGTACTTCATGCTCGTAGTACTTCATGCTCGTAGTACTTCATGCTCGTAGTACTTCATGTTTGTGGTACTTCATGCTCGTGGTACTTCATGCTCGTAGTAACCTTACTTCATGCTCGTAGTACTTCATGCTCGTAGTACTTCATGCTCGTGGTACTTCATGCTCGTAGTAACGTTACTTCATGCTCGTAGTACTTTATGCTCGTAGTACTTTATGCTCGTAGTACTTTATGCTCGTGGTACTTCATGCTCGTGGTACTTCATGCTCGTGGTACTTCATGCTTGTGGTACTTCATGCTCGTGGTACTTCATACTCGTAGTACTTCATGCTCGTAGTACTTCATGCTCGTAGTACTCTGGTGATACGATAACTCCAGTTTGAGTGGATACAAATAACTTTACTTTTATCAACTACTCCGTCTGGTAGAGATTTTAAATGAAAATGTCAATTTAAAAGTATCTTTCTCCATGTTCTCGGTCAATGTGTGCAACAGTGTTAAGCCCCTCCCGATGCAAAAAAAAAAAGAAGCCTTTTTTTATTCATTCACTGAGAGATCTGGAGGGAAGTATTTATCTATATTTTAAAAATTAAAAGTTATTTATTTTTATTATATATATTTCCTCCTGTTCCTTTTCTTTCCTGATCTTTTGTGGTCCGTCCATTATTCCGTCAACTTTGTGCTTGTGTGTCGTCATCATATGTAGCTGGAGGTGGTGGAGGTAGCTCTGGACCAGTGTGGCCCATCCACTGAGAGGAAGATTGCCCTGATAGACAAGAACCGTGATCTCTACTTGACCTCAGTGCGTCATCTTGGGCGGGAACCCAAAATCTGCAAAATTGGTGAGACAAGAAGAAGAGAACTCTCTTGGGAAGATGTGTCGTGACTCTCTTTGTTTTTACATGCAAGTGTCGCTAACATGAACGTGATTATTGTGATTATTGTGTGTCCTCTGTCCTGCAGGTAGCATGGTTCACAGTATGGCATGGAATGATGGTGCTAACATCCTGTGTGGAATCCAAGACAACCAGTTCACAGTGTGGTACTACCCAAGTGCTGTCTTCACCGACAAGGAACTGCTACCAAAAACACTGTACATAAAGGATGGCAGGTAGAGGTGCAGTCATTTTCTCCCACTTTTATACTGGTATTTTTTCATAAACAGCTGATACTGTTCACCAGAGAGTAAAATAGGAGCCTTCCAGCTCATTCCAGAGGTACAACACATAGCACTTACGCCACTATTTGTTGCCAGCAGCTGTCAAATTGTACAATGCTTCCTGCCCAAAAGGCCTCAACTTCAGCTTCAGTAAATAAGCTGCTATGCACTTTCTATACAGGCGATCACAGACTAGTTTCGCTTGTCTCTCCTTTGGTCAGTGGTTTATGGCTCGTTGTTGTTCATTTTTACACTTCCAGTGCTGAATCATACCACCATCAATCAAGTTATGGTCACACTATCTCAATTTGACTTTTATTTTATTTTTTCGCTTTTACTGTGTTGGTGCTCCAGCGGCCAGATTTAATTGTATATGTTTGCTTTTATGCAATGTGCAAATGGTGAACACCTGATATAAAGAGGTAATTGCGATTGAATAATTAAAAAGGCTAAAAATTTACGAAAGCAGCACTGTCAATGTGTTATATCAGTTCAGCAAAATTGTATATGTGGCCACACATTTCTCTTTTTATGAGAAATCCTGACACACACATGCACACGTATGCAAACTACCTGGTCAATAAGTTGTTTGTTGTATTCTTGATGAGCACAATCTGTTGTCTTCTACGATGGCTTCTCTATGACAGCAAAACTTTAAAGGATTTGGTTACTTGTATTAACTAACTCTGGTGTGTGTGTGTGTGTGTGTGTGTGTGCGCGTGTGTGTGTGTGTGTGCGTGTGTGTGTGTGCGTGTGTGTGCGTGTATTTGTCCCCTTTTAAAGTGAGTTCAGCCGTGCACCCCACATTCTGAGCTATGTTGGCACCAAGGTGACGTTACGCCAAGGAGACGGTTCACTGGTTTACAGCAGTGTAGCTCCCTACCCAGCCCTCCTGCACGAATATAGCACCACAGCACGCTGGGAGGATGCACTGCGCCTCTGCCGCTTCGCCAAGGTAAGATAGAAAACCAGCATATCTTTGTTCATGTGTATAAGTGAGGACATTGTCAAGCTGCTGTGACATCATTATTAAATCAGATATTTGTGTTTGTATACCTATTCAAAATAGTATTTGATATGTTGGATACCCAGACAAAATCACAGTGGCAACTACTTATTTGCATTGACTTCTATTTTACATTTATATTTATATAATTGATCTCAAGATGGTGTGACACATCCTGCAGTCTACTGCTCTGGCAGTGTCCAGGCTCCTGTGTAGTGTGTGTCACTCGCATGCATATATGTATGAAAGAGAGCGAGACAGAGTCTGAAATAAGAAGTTTGTAGACAGGTTTATGGGACCAGACCAGCAGGCTTTAATTAGCCTTCAATTAGCCTGGTGACACCATTTACCGGATTTAGCCCCCAAAGACCTCACTCATAAATACACACACCACTATATGCATGTGTAAGCTCTTCACATGCATGCACACACACACACACACACACACACGCACGCTGAATGGTTGTTTGTTTCTTCACTTGGGCAATGATGCAATAACCACAACCCTGGAGAAATGGACGGCTAGTAGCAAGAAGTGGGTGGGACAAAAGGGACGGAGAGAGAGGCACTTGTTTTAAGAGCTTTTTTCCTCGACCCCTCCCCCCTCTACTTCTGGTAAGGGTTTGGTGGCAGCACAGCTTTTCCCAGAATTACAGTCATTGTCAGTAAGCCTTGACCAAATAGGAGTTAACACATGAAATAGTTTATAGCCATACACACAAAAAAAGCATACATGACATACAGTAGATTGCATTTATAAACTAGTAAACTATTATATAGGCACACCAAAGGACGATTTGTGATAAGTCATTTTTGGATCAAGTTCCTGACATCAGGCAGTGGCTGAAAGGCTTCCGATAATGGCTGCTTGTCTCAGTGATGGACAAAGATTAAAGGGGGGAGTACACGGTGGTGATTACAGTGAGAAGTTTGCTCAACTGTTGGCCAATTGGGTGTTAAGGCTTCATTTTAATAAATGCAGCTGCATGAAATAAAGTGGTGACACATTTGTTTACACTGATTGATGTTGTGTACAGCAAAAGTCTATGTTTATGTTTGTTTTTGTGTTTGTCATGCATGTTTTCTTAATGGCTTCGAGTCTGACTACAATGACGCCTGCCAGGATATGAAGGGTGTAATGGGCTCTGTAAAGACACCATCTCACCCTGTCGCCTTGCACACACACACCTATAACACATTTTAAATCTGCCATCCTCCTTATGCTTAGTGACTTTCTTAATCTCTGCTAGCTGGAAATGACGTTGCTTTTTAAATAAAACATTTTACACACGGTTAAATAAAAATGTCATATGTTCAGATAATTAGGGTCCTGCTTAGCTAGATAACCAATATGCAAGCAACAACTTGTGTCAGATGGTGAGATATTGTCATCTAAAAATACCTCTGCTCCCAACATCTGTAGGACCAATCTTTGTGGGCATGTCTTGCTGGTATGGCAATGGCAAACCGAGAGTTGACGACAGCAAAGATGGCCTATGCTGCCATTGGAGAGGTAAGGGAATTAGTTAAGGGCCAATTCAATTGATCACACTTTTTGTTTAGCCAGGTCTTCCAACACAAGTACACACACACACACACACACTTGCTTTAACTGAAACAATGATTTTGACAGAAGCAAGGCAAAGAGGCCAATTAAAAGGTATTGTAAAAGTTCAGAGAATCTCGAGCTGCCTGGTGCTTGGAAGAAGAAGCTCCGAAGCCAGAGATATATAATAATCATTATTTAATCATAACAAACAAGAGTCATCTGTATACATACAGTCCAGGCCCGGACGCGCTCACATGGCTTCGCTTCCACAGTCTCCTGACTTAGCCAACAGTTTCTGTCTGGCGTCACCACGTAAGAGACCAAATTCACGTCTTACAATTAGTTTTATTCGCAGTCCATTCGCTGAGCTAAGCTCCCATTGGTTAGTGGAGGTATTCATGCAAATACCTTTCAGAGACACAGCATGCTACGCTGACCAGCGAATAAGACATAAGGTTCACACCTGAGGGTTAGTTCCATTGGCCACTTCAAAGACTGCCTCAAATCGATAAAGTAGCGGGGTCAAAGCTCACACTTCCGGTCAAGGACAGGAAGTTCCCCTTCAGAATAAAACCCTATTATCCTGCCTTCAGAATAAAAGCAACATCTCAGGTTTCAATCGGAATCCCTTTAACTACTGTCTAAACAATAAAACATCCATTCATTCTCATGCATCATACAATTAATCATTACATTTGTCATCAACAAACAGAATAATAAAACAGTGATCCTCTCTTATGCTTCATAATACATTCCTCAGAATATTCCTCAAATTAATTATCATAACTTTCTTTTTGTATTAATTTAAAACATAACCTCTCTTATCTACATGTGCACGTGTATATGAAATCCACTACAACTCAACAGTATCATTCATAATCCCTCTTTCAGTTACCGAGGGTGCAGTACATCAACTTTATAAAGGAGCAGCCCTCTAAGGAGTCGTCTTTGGCCCACATGCTGATGTTCAGCGGTCAGGTCCAGGAGGCTGAGGCCACACTGTTACAAGCTGGTCTCATCTACCAAGCCATACGAGTCAGCATTGACCTCTTCAACTGGGAGAGGTACAACTCGGTGTGAGGGTGAATGGGTGAATGTGTGTACAAGGTAACGGCTGGAAGGAGAGGGAAAGTACAAGTCGTTTGGAGGACGCTCGTACTCAGCCTCGCTTCAGAATAATGTTTGAGTGAGAGTTCCGGTGAAGCATGTTCGTTATCTGCACCTTGTCATCTTGTGTCCAGGGCATTGGAGCTGGCACTTAAACACAAGACACATGTGGACACTGTGCTGGCCTATAGAGGGAAGTTCCTACAGAAATTTGGCAGGAAGGAGACAAATAAGAGTTTCCTGCAGTACGCTGAAGGGGTAAGTTAGGACATTGATTTAGGCGGCAATCACACTGGGAGCATTTTAATGGCAGTAGTGGGTGTCTTCTTTTTTTAGAGATTCTTAACATTTTACGCTTTGCTTATACACTCTTGATTGCTTTCAGTTGAAAATGGTTAACTCTTGAGGGGATGAACACCCGTCACTTAGGCTTTTTCTCTGCTGTCCAATCGGAAGAGGCTGCAGATTGAAGCCAAAAATTTCGAAAATCCTAGAAGTTGTTGTTGGTGTGTCTACTGCCAGAGATGTTTAATCTTGGAGAAGCACTAGTGGGGTGCCTCTTGCTGCAAAGGATCCCTCAGTCTGATCAGGAGGGGAAACAAATTAAAGCATGCCAGACTTTTCAAGCGTCCAATGCAATACGCGCCTTAAGTAATGTGACTTATTTAGAAGCTGTGTGTTGTCACAAACTACAGTATTTTATTCATTTCTTCTAATCTTTCTATCTCTCTGCCAGGTTGAGGTTGACTGGGAGAAAATCCAGGCGAAGATAGATATGGAGTTGGCTAAAGAGAGAGAGAAAGCTGCAAACGCCTCTGTGAGAAGCAGCTTGGTCACCCGACGTTAACGTTCAGGGGATCTTTCTCTAAAACATCCGCTTTGCAGAAAATGATTCCCATGTGTTTTTGACATTTGGTGAATATTAAGTAGTTTGGCTCGGCCTCAAAGTAATAAAAATGCCTGTACTTTAGGTAAAATGGCTACCATTAGTTGAAAGTACATTAATTTCAAGTAAAAACAAAAAGGGAACATTTGGAGATGTGAAGATAAGAAGACCATGAAGAATATGACACTTGACTTTTACACATCAATCTTGGGGCATATGCCGTGTAATGTAAAACATTTGCACAACATTGTTTGTGCCATTCTTTTACGGGGGGTGGATTATTTAACTAGAAGAGTGTCTATTAATACTACTTGTTTAACACCATTATGGCCTTTCTCTCTTATTGGCTTCTCAGTGATTTTAGAGTGTCAAGTTCTAAGTTGATTATTATCTTTTTCTATTCGTCCAAATTAACTTGAAATGCTCAGTTATGCACAAATGTATTGCTCTGTTTTTTGTCACTGATGTTTGACTTTGTTTTTCGTATGGATAGATATTTTTACATTTTATTTATTCAACCATTTTCCTTCTGTAAACACTAAAATTAATGTTAATAAAACTGATTAAAATACTGTATATATTCATCCAGAATTTTCTCTTTTTCCTTACGGTCTATATTTTTGTATTCATTGAAAGTGGGGATGTTTCACAGGTTTTATACAAAGATCAAAGAGCAGCTTTGACATGTTTGTCAAAGCTGCTCTTCTATATTGCAGTATTGTGGTGTAAAGGATCTCTAGTTTACTGCAGAATGGTGACGAGACACAAGGATTCCTCTCCCATCTGTGGTTGTCATTCCTCCACATGTGTAGGATCTCCTACGGAATATAAATCGCGGGGCTCTACAGCAACCATTGCATTTAATGAGAGATAGTTATTAATAATAAATAGTTGGGGTCGCGAGTCTCTAGAGCAGAGACAGTTCCTCTGGTGCCAACGTTGTTCATTGGCACCAGAGGTATTTCTGGGTGCATGCATGTTTTAGAGTCCAATATGTGCTTCTCTTTGAGTTATTCTTGCATTTCCCTTTCTGCTGAGGTGTGAAACCAAATGCTTGCCATGCAGCTCCACCCCCTGGCTGGCGGAGGGCCAGTACATCAGTGGACCATTATAGCCTATCCATCTCGTTGAGTGACCCATGTGGGACGTATGAGGGAGAAGATCTGTCTCAGGGCTCTTCAACAAAAAAAACTGCTCAACTATATCAAGATGATGTGGACAGAAACTGTTCTAATTGATCGTCACAATCCCTGAAACTGAGTGGCCACAGATGAAACGTCAGATTAAATGGAAGCCGTTTTTTCTCGGCACCACTTTTAGCTGCTTCTTGCCTACGTCTCTCTCTGACTCGCTGTTTTACTCGTATTTTACTTCCTGCATCCGCTTTCTTCTCAGCCTACTCACTGTGTGAAAAATCATTGGCTAGACCAAACACCATTAATCTATGAAAAGACTTATCAGCGAGGAGTCAGGTTTCACATGCATTACCCTGAGAGAGGCCACACGCACTGAAAAATATAAATGAATAACGCTCATTCAGTATACATTGCAGACTCCATCTGATGTTGGTCATGATCAAAATATGTATTTACTTAACCGGTGTTGTGTATTCTACACTTTTTTTCCCAGACACTTTTGAAGAATAAACAGTCTATAATATTTCATATTTTGTAAACTACTCTGCACCAAATGCCAAATAGATACTGTAGTTTTATTTCACCACAGAGCTTAATATTCAATGACTTGCAAGTTCTCATATTAGATTGACGACCAAACAATGTAGCTGCCCTAAAAATACACTTCCCGGATATAATATAGAATTTATGAGGAGGATAGTGCTTATTGATTTGACCTTTATAGTTGATCCTTTCTTTGGTCCAGTGAGCAATACAATAACTGGATCATTGACGCACTTTCTGATGTCGCTTGTGAGTGAGTGAGTGAGTGTGTGTGTACTGTGTGTCTGTCCTTGTCTCTGTATATGTTTGTGCACAAATATATATGTTGGGATTTGTAATGTGGATTTTCAGGAAAAGAAACGCCACTGTATCACTGTCCTCTCCCCTGCCAGGGGTGCTTTACATGATTAATGTTTCATGCTGGGAACTGTTGGAAACTGGTTATGCCCTCTGCCCCCAAAACCACTGTTACAGCTCAGATATTTGAGCTTGTTTACAATGAACTGCAAGGACTGTGAAGGACAAAGTAGAGCACAACATTCACACCTCTTATGGTTTCAGTAGCACTATATATATATATGGCTTATTGCATCGTAGGTCACATACTCAACCTCATCTACCCATCAGTGGGTTTTGAGCATGCATTCAATGCTTTTAAGTGCAAACTCGAGCCACCCACAAATATCCCTCTGGAAAGGAAAGCCATCAGTGCTCACATTGGCTCTACCATCATGGTCTGGCACTATTGGATTACACAAGTCACCACAATCACACTCATTGAGGAGCTCAAGGTCTCTAATTGTAAAGTTTGCAGATACGGATGCTTTAACAACAACATCTTCCATATTTTTTAGCTAAACCTGCACAAAATTTAAGTTTGACTTATTGTGGTGAATAACAGTCCTTTGATCCAATGCCTGTATTAATGGTTAAACTGCTAACATTGCTTTAAGTCTGTTCTGGAGAGAGGATATGGCAAGCGTGACTGTTTACCACGCACCCAGTTAATGTCGACATAAAGTGACTGACAAATGCTTTTTTTGAATATCGTAACATAATGAGAAAGTTGAAAGCTAATACAACTTTAGCGTTAATCCAGGTAAATAGGCCATTACGCCTGGTGTAATGCGGTGTGTGTGTTGTCAGCTTGGTTTTCATCAAAAAAAGACTTTTTAAATTAAATTAACAGGGCGCGGTTACATACATAAGGTAAACATACAAGTAGACTTTTAGGTATTATAAGACAACTTCCAGAACAAATAGATAACTGCCTTTGTCCCACCCTTGTTTCCTGTTAGATGTCCCTTTGTCTTCGCTGCCTTCTGCTTGTGATGTTGCCTGATGTGTTATCATTAAATCACAACTTTGTATATAGCAGTTTAAGCCATATCAGTATGCTAGCTGTAAAATATACCTTTGCTTTTACTGAATTCAGAACCTGGGAGTCACTGATACATGTAGCTTCGGGCAGCAAGGCTCCCAGGATCCCAGCATTTTTTTAAATAGCATTTCTCTTCTGTGGCTACAGCTTTTGCAGTAGGCATATCAGCCATGGCTCAGGCCACTGATAACATGCTCATCTGTCAGCCCCCACTGATGTGTTTATGTGCATGTGTGTGAGTCCGTTTGGAAAAGTACTGCTTTCATACTGATAAGACGTCAAATGAACTGGCCCTAAAGCTGGCTGATAAACACAAATGTGTGCTACAGAAAGTATTCCAATTGATATTCATCCCTTCCCTCCCTCGGCCCACATTGCAGGTTACTGAGAACATGTATACATATTCTTCCTTTTTGGATGCAAATGCAATAAGGAATAAATAAAAGAAAAGTAGCTATTTCAGGTCCAGCAGAATACTTAGCATTAGGACTAAGAAAGGACGAGCATTTGACAGAAGGAAAACTGTCTCACGGTGCCACTTTAAATTGAGGTGCTTAAGTAAAACTTAATGCGATTGTACCGGAGCCAAATTAGCTGTCCTTCTCACAAAGAGCGCCCATTCCAGCCGCCGTCGCCTTCTTCATAATCTCCTTTACTTAACCCAAGCGGTCATTTGCATACAAAAAGCGAGTAATCCGCTATAATCTTACAAAACACGTGCATTTTCTCAGCCTCCTCCTTTATTCTTAACATTCAGGATTACAATTGCACTTCAGTGTATATCTCTGCAAGATAATGCCCCTGATTCTATTAAAATAAGAATGCCTCATTGTCTCTGTGGCTGGTCCCAATCTCAGACAGAGTTCCGACATGTCCTCGGGCTGTGCTGCGGTCCTGATACCTCCAGGACATCCCGTCTCGGGTCTCCGGCTCTCGGTCCGGCCGCTCTCCCCCTGCCCTCGCCACCCCTCTCGCTTCCCGACAGCAAGTTATCATCGGACCGGTCTCTGTGCATCTCCTGCATGCTTTCCTCATACGTGGGCAAATTTTTGACCTCATCGTATGCTGGCAGGTTCGGAGAGGCGAAGTCCCCGAGGCTGTATTCGGGGTACCGGTCCAGTAGGGAGTCCTGGGACACCGACGCGTGCCCGTGAAAGAGGGAGGGCTCCTCGCTGCGGTCATTGTTTGGGTGGCGGCGGGGCCGCGGGCAGATGATCCGCTGAATGAAGTAGCCCATGGCAAAAAGCAGCAACAGGATCAGGATGCCCGACAGCTTCCGCGTGAACCAGCCAACGTTGTCGAAGAATATGTGGATGGGGAGCTTGCAGCAGCGCACGGCGGAGCTGGCGCTGCCGTTCCCAGTGACGATGGGCGGGCAGCACTGGTGGCCATCGCTGCACTGGACCTCCCCGCAATTCCGAAGGGCTTGACACGCGGAGACCAGACAAGCCGACAAAAAGGTGCCAGTGGTCCCGCACGTTGTCCTGCCGCTGCCCGGCAGACGGGACATCATTTCTGGATCTCCCCGGGTGGAAAGTGCGTGTCGCGTCGCTCGTGCGTGCTTGCGTGCGTGCGATGTCGCGCGGTTAAGAGTCCGTTCAGGTGTTACAGGTCCGCCTTTACTTCCAGCTGTGCACTAATCATCTCGACCAGTCTCATCTCTCAGCAGGTGCCACCTCGCCGAGGACGACCTGCATGCTGTCGTGTGGGCAACAGGAGTGACGAGAAGGGAGTAGTTGTGAGAAATCATGAATAATCTTTCATCGCTATTACGTGAAGACATTGTCGTCATCAGCCCAGAGGTCCTCATATCAGTGCAACAGATATGGTCCCCGTTATTTGACGTGGTCACATTCAACCTTCCCGGAACTGTCTCTGCTCTAGAGACTCGCGACCCCAACTATTTATTATTAATAACTATCTCTCATTAAATGCAATGGTTGCTGTAGAGCCCCGCGATTTATATTCCGTAGGAGATCCTACACATGTGGAGGAATGACAACCACAGATGGGAGAGGAATCCTTGTGTCTCGTCACCATTCTGCAGTAAACTAGAGATCCTTTACACCACAATACTGCAATATAGAAACAATGTATTACAGGCAAACACTCTGCACCTCCTAAAACAATATTTATATGTAAAAGTATAAGCACATTTTACGTAAAGTTTCAAAAGTGAAAGTACTCATAATGCAGGAAAAACATCCCAGAGAGTTACTTTTAGTTACTTGTTATTAAATATTAGATTAGACCCCTATATTACTAATGTGTACAGTAACATTTTCCATGTTGCAGTTGGTGGAGGTGGATGTATAAACTTAACTATGGTATGTATTGTGTGGTAGTTAAATCTGTAACACCTCATATTATCTAGGAATGATTCTTTGAACAAGAAAGTCGAATTTGTACACAGTACTCATGTAAATCTACTCAAGGATCCACTTTATGATCCATCGCCCCCAAAAGACTGAACCTTGCTTTTAACCAGTGAGGGGGACTGCCCCTGATACAGCGCCAACAGATCTACCCCTCGCATAGAAAATGGATACTTCTTGCAGTGTTGGTTGTAATGGCCCCCCATTAGCAGAGTGTCTGGATTCACATTAGTCCAGAATCACCCCAGAGGACCATGTGTCTTCAGTATTGAAGAACGTAACCATAAAACTAAATCCCCAGTTTAAATGCCCAATGTGTTAATTTACACTAAAGATGTCTCTTTGGATAACATCCAACAATGATGACTCAGTAAGCTGTGTGGAAACAGTGACTATGTGAATACCTTTCTACAGTGTTATATGGCGTGACCAAGGTCACGTTCAAAGCCGTATGTCCTTATTGGATATAAATAGGATTTATGATATAAAGGCAGAATAATAAAGACTATAGCTTGTTATCTCTAAGATATACTGTATCTTAGTGATGAGCTCTGGCCTCGACAGTCTGCCGTCAAGTCCTCATGGTGTAAATCATGTGGGGGACCCTTTTAAACTACAGGAACATTTCACCCCTGCTGTCTCCATGTTACTCTTTGTCACTAATAGTCGTATTCTTTTCTTTCCTTAACGAGGCCTAATGCACAATACACCAAATCTAATTACTGGAGCATTATGACGTGAAATTCAGTAGAAGGGTAACATCATGCAACCTAATTTAAACAGCATCGTATTTCTTTCTGTAATCTGCCTCGATTAGGGAAACATGATCTCAGGGCACTTTTCTAACCAAATAAACAAATACACAATCGATAGCGCGTGGACAGTGGCTCTGAGAGGAACCCTTTTCTGTTCCTTTATTATAAGGGCTTTCCCAGCACTTCTGCTATTCTGCTGAGCAATAGCGAGATCTTATTGCCATGCATAGGGAACAACTGTTGTTTCTGATCACACAGTTCCGGGAAAGATGCTCCACAGTAGAGAAGGAAAACTTTAGACCATTTGACTTTTGTGGTGGAAGATTTCTATGTTTGTTCAGGAGGAGGGTTGTGGTTCAAATATTCAATTGTAACAAACAGAGTCTTCAAAGGAATCAAAGTTGTCCTTCAGTTTAATAAGCTTACAAGCTGGGAGAACGTTCAACAGCCACACTCGGTAAGCTATCAGAGGTTCTTCCGTTAATACATTGTGTTACATTGTGATTTATACAAGCATATGCACCCCCTCCATGGCCCCCAAATGACAACAGAGAAGGAATATGTGAATGTCTTGGATAAGGAACTGATAGCAGGACAAAGAGGAGAGTGTCTTAGTTTCGATAAGACATATGGTCATCTGTCCTCATCCTCCCTGCTGCTCTTTCCTTGAACCAGTCCACAGAAACACATATTTTTACCGTCACACTTTTTAATCACATCCAAATCTAACCATCTAAGCAATTACGTTAATATAATAACATTTACAAAGAACTGCAGAAAAATGATTTTGATTTACATTTTTCCCCCTTATCACAAGGATTCAATGACAATATATTAAAATATACTCTCATCATTTTGCTCTCTTATTTGTCTTCTCTTTCTGACTAGTTCTCCTCTTCAAATCTATTTCTTACCCACCACATCCTGCCTCTTTTCCCTTCGTACACTGTAACCCTCCACAAAGTGCTGTTCTTGTGTGATTAAGATTGATTGAATAAATTCGCATTTCATCCCCCGCCGCCCCTTTTTCTGTTCTCCATCCATCTTGGAGCAGCTCTCAGCAAACGCATCACACTAATTGGAGACCAACTATATCTATGTTTAACTATGTTCTGTTTTTCTCTCAATGTGTATAAGGGGACTTCTTGAGACCTGTGATTGCTCGATGCAGAGAGAGGCAGAGAGCTAGATGCTGGTAGACCGATGTAGACGATAAACACAACACATCTGATAACAGCAGCAACACAAAGGGCACCCTTGCTTCTCTTGCACTAACAGACAAAATAGCAAACTCTTGTATCGCGAAAGCGTGTGGTAATTTTTTCCATTATTTGTATGCTCCCATTAATCTGGTACAAAGATCTCCTGTGTTGTGCTTAATAATTCAGTTGTATAGATTCCATTAGCCCTGTGCATTGATGAATGGCAGCGTTCATTTTCATGTATCAGAGACGTTGATGTACGGACCACCCAACTGTCAATGTCACGGTTATCGGCGTTTGCATTAATTATGAAACAAAGAGAGCCTTGTCGAGCTTTGTTCTGGATCACAACCTCAGGGTTAATGCCCTCAGACCAACTTCAGCCTCTGCAGCTTCTCGACTGACTGTATTGAAGGAAGCAATCTGATCTTTACATGATGGGATACAGTGTAGAGTCGCAGAGCAGTGTCACACATCGGCTCTGCTGTGAAAGTACGTGTCAGCATAGTTACGTCTGAATTTGCAGACTAATGCACAGGTATTGCATGTTCAATGTGTGTGTTTGTGTAAATACTGTATCTGTTCAGTTCCAAGCCCAGAATCACAGGATACTTGTGTGGGTGTGCTCAGGGTCTTCCAATCAGCTTGAACGCTAATAAAAAGCAGGGCCTGCAGTCAGTGTAGATTATGTCAATTCAGAAAGTCCCACACCACAACTATTTCACACCCACGTACTTCCTCTAATCTTATCGCTGTGCTGGCTCAGAGGTTTTCAAGTGTACAAGATTGTGTGTTTGGTGAGAGTATGGGGAAACCATATTTATGTTTTAGCGTCGATGTCTTTGTAAAGTGTTTTCCCTTTTTTGCGTCACAGGACGATATGCATTAGAGAGGGCAAATGGAAGTGAGAAGGGAGGACATGTGATGTCACGGGACAGACTTCATTTAAAACACGGCGTGGTGTAAACTTTGTGCTTGGCCTCAGAACTCGACTGAGCAAGCGTGGATGTGTTCACATCTGGCACATATGTTTGAAAGAAAGTGTTTGCCTCTTACCTTTATGTGGCTTGTTCTTCCATCATGTCATTTTTGCCTTGGAGAGGAATCCGAATCTTGACTTCCTTTGAGAAGAAAACCTGCTCTAAGAGGCCAGAAATCCTGAACAGAAGAGAGAGAGAGGGGTAAAATCCCCTTTCTGTCTCAGGGGAATCGCTCTCGGTGCTCTTAAGATTTGTGCTGAGCTAGTCTTTTTGACTTTATAGTGAATAACTGGATATAGCTGCCTTACAGGCCATAATACGCTGCTATCATTTAGACAGGTTTGATGGATGATAGCACTAAGTGATTTGACTCAGCATTGCCGCTTTCTGTTCAAATGGTAACTTCATGTTGCCAGGAAAGATGTCTATACTGTTTATCAACCACGGTCTCTTTACCTTCTGGGAATGCTGCCATTTCACACATAACTGACCCAAGATCGTAATCTTTTACTCTGTGTAAGAAATTGCATTTAGGTAACTATTAAGGGAAGAGGCTTTACTTTTCATAAGGAGGGGAGCTGTTTTTCTGTTGTGTTAAACGTTGCTATATCATGTTGCTGACTGCACAGGGTAAAGATTCACAATGTGTGTACACAACTACAGTGACCGTTTTTAGTCTCTTGCCTCTTTGGATTTCAGACAAATCTAACGTACACATACTCTAAAAAACCCTGACAGCTTTAATGGGGGAAATGATCATCAGAGAAGTGAGTGTGAAGCATTAGGGGGAACACACAGCTTTTCCTTGACTGCTATAAGTCTCTGACTAACCCCCAAGAAAAATGGCAACCTCATTTTCCCCTCTCAGATAAGCCGTCTACCGACAACCAGCTGCTGATGACTCAGTTACTGAGACCAACACTCATATACACAAACCAGACAGACACCTGGAGGTTAAATATAGGATAAAGTTTTCCCATTCCCACATGTTTTGAGTGTAGGCGGAGGGCAGGGGATTTTTGACCCCCTGCCTCCGCACTACTGTGCTGAGTCACTCTGAAAAGAGGTGCTGGGGGGGCGTCTGCGTCTCAGAGGCAAACTAGACTATGGCCTCCGGTCGCCTCCCTCGTATTAAACTCCCACATTACTTCCCAGGACTCTCTGAAATAAGGAACAAACAAAGAGAAAAATAAAAAGAGAAAGAGGCCATGACAAAACATACAATTTACAGAAACACTGTGTGTAATAATATAGAGCAATAAGTGGAGGGTTTGTGGAAGAGATGGTTGGGTGTAAACTAATGTGAGAGAAGAAAGGGAGCGTTGTAGTCAACTCAGAAACTCACATCCAAGTTCCTCAGAGACCATGTAGTCACTACATTCATCTTTTATTCCCCTTATTGCCTACATTATGGTCTGTTTATTTCCTCCATCCAGTTATTTTTATGTCCAGAGACAGGAAATCTGTTAACATGTGAAAATGCACAACAATTAAAGCCAATCCCCTCTGGTGAAAGGGGGAACAATAAAATGAGTCCCCGGACGGTGAGATTGTGTAGTAGGTGTTAAACACATACATCAAGGACAGATGTTCTTAACATCTAATAAAATACACAATTCACACATGATACAGATGTTTTCCACAAAGAACAAATATCCCAATATTTGCACATAAGCAATCTAACCACTATATTGTAAGGCTTCACTTCTTCAACTCAATGTTTGTAGGTCCATCGTTATAAACTGGTGTGCAAAGAGAGGTTTCTCTAACCCACAAACCTTTACTTTAAAAATATGCAAGGTCAAATATTGCATGCCAAAGACTGGGAAATGATTATACTCAATATACAATGCAGCTAGAAAATAAATTACCTGCTTGGATTTCAACATTTAACATAAGTAGAGTAAAGGAGCAGTGGGACAAGTAGATAGAGAATATAGGCAGAATGTGATGCTTTCAAACAACGTTTAAAACATTGTTTGATTGACTTGGAGGCTACTTTTTAAGGTCAATATTGAGCAGTCAAACTTTGTCTTTAGCCATGTTAGCTGCGTGGGTCAAGTGATGGCAATGTTAGTTGGTCCGACAGTTGAAATATTCAACTGTTGGAGGGATTATCAGGAAATTTTGTCCAGACATTTGTGATTCGCAGAGGATAAATCCTACTGGCTGTAATGAACCCGACGCTTCCTGTAGCGCCACCAGGAGATTGAAATGTGTTGACAACTGTTCAATGTACTGCAATGAAATTTGGCTTGGACATTCATGTCCTCCTTTTGGAGGATTTGTGCTAACTTTATGAGATATTCACTTTTAATCTGGTCAAAATTGATTGTGACCACACTCAAAAAAACAATGCTTTCAACTAACTTAATAAAATCATTTATTAAAAGGATTTCCACACGATTAAAATGCTTTCTTTAAGCATTAAGCAATTATGTTGATCCAACTTAAAGTACTTAAATGGATCAACTTAATTTACTTGGGTTGGTTAAACGCATTCACTAGGGTTGTGTCCAAGTTAACTTACAGTAGTCAATTAAGTTGGACCAACCCAAATAAATTAAGTTGTACCGGCCCAAGTAAATTATATTGGACCAACATAATTGCCTATAGCTTAAAGAAAGCATTATAATTGTGTGGAAATCCTTTCCATGATTTTATTAAGTTAGTTGATTTAGATAAGGTCATTCTAAAAATAACTTAAATATTAAAAATGTTTAAATGTTTACTGTGAATGACAACTGAAACTTAAGTTCTAATAAAGTATACAGCCTGGTTGGCTGAAAACATTACAAGACAAATGGGAGATGTTGCAATAAAAAAATGTTGTACACAATCTGTTGCTTGCAAACAAGAATCTAAATAAGAAGTTGTCAACTTTCTATGATATACATACAATCCAAATAAAGTACACGGCGTCATGTATTTTTAAAAGTGCCAACATAGTGGATCTTGGCACTTTAATATATTTGGCACTTTAATATATTTGAAAAAAACAAGCAGTCTAAGAAAAAGTCTAGACCTTGAACAATAAAGACAATGTCTTTGTACACACATTCCTCTGAAAACAATTCAAACAGTCTTCTTAAAACATTTGCAATTACGAACTTACAGGAATACAGAAAACAACAAAGAAACACAGACGTTTCCTACCAACCTTCTTTAGCCATCAGTAGGCAGTCTCAAATTAACAGAAAAGCTTTGTTTTGAGAGCGTGTCCTTTTTATGGATAGTTTGTTTCAATCTCGTTCAATCATGATCTTCTGCAGAGCTTCGAAGGTGTACTTGAGCTCTTGTGGGTCGCTCAGGTTGAGAGCATACACAAGAGCATACACAAGAGCAAGCGACATTGACACTGCAAAAGGTACATTTCCCAACTCATCTAGCACTTCCACCCCTCCAGAATGATTCCAACATCCTGGGGGTCATCACTGGGCTCTGCACCTTCGTTTCTAATGACAAAGATTCCAAAGACCGTCTCTGCCATGGCCGGTTTCATTGCCGATATTCTGTGACAAAAAAAATTAACAAGGGCAGTCATTTTTCACTTACTTGCATAACAGCCCATTGTTATTGCACATGTTAATTTTACTGTATAAACAGCTCAATAACTTAATACACATAATTAAACATTTTACAGAACCAACGCAGTAGGTATATTGCAAAAAAACATTCACATTTGAAAGCTAATGACAACCAACAGGAAAGCCCATCCATTCCAACTGTGATTGTCCCCGAATAAACATAAAAAGGTAAATTAACATACCGTGTATTCCTCACCAGCTTCTCTGGATCTTCGTTCATATATACACAAAGACCTTTGAGGACGCATTCTCGTCTGTGGTCAACGGCGTCAGTCTAAGTTTGCAGAAACAAGAAAATATGCACAAAAAAACACAACATTAGGAACACCATCTCAAACATCCAGATTACCGTCTATTCCGTTTAATACTGCTGCTATAGCCAGCTGTGGAACGTCTGTATCTTGGCAGCCATCTTACAGGATTCTTGTGAAACTCGAGTAGTTGTAACTACACCTGGATTGAAATCTTTTAACGTATGTGGATTGTGTTTCCTGGTCTTGTGAGAGTGAAATGTTCCATATACATTTGTTTTAAAACTGCTACCCCTAAACATACAAGTAACACCTCCACATCCCCTCAGCCTACACATCTGATTTAACTAGAACCTCACACATTTGCTAATCCCGCTTTTTAACATTGGAATTGCTTGTTCAGTCAGAAACATTCACCGTTTTATGCCTGGCAGGTCGGTGAGGTTCACTAGGAAACTCTTGCGGTGGGACGATGCTGTCAGTGAGGATGACCAGGACCCTTTTTGCATTCAGAAGTTGCTGTAAAAAAGTGAGATAGAACAATCAATTAATATCCATTAAGGATGGTTAACAAGTTATCTTGATGAAAAAATATTTTTAGTGGAAGTAGTCAATGTTCAATGAAGTGAAAATAAATTACATTTGACGGCACAAGTTTAGTTTCCTGGGGTAGGGATGAGACTCAGGTTGGACGGTGCAGTCTGTGATGTTGACCAGGACACTTTTTCCATTCAGAAGTTGCTGTAATAAAGTGAGATAGAACAATCAATTCATATCCATGAAGGTTAAGTTATCAAGTTAACATTGAGTCAGCAACATGTTTATATAAATTATATATTTAGGACTTTTTTCTATTTGTAAAAACGCAGCATATTTGTAAAGATTCATAATGTAAAACAATTAACAGATAAAGGTACTTCAATTATCTTGTATCAATTCAATATTATTAACAAATAGAAATGTTAACCCTTAAGTTAACACATCTCTTCTATCATTGCAAAGAGAACCAATCAGGGACAAAATAACACCATGCCTGTAGCAACAGTAAAAACATTTAACAGGCATTTAACATAACAAGCTGCCCTTACTCACGAATATATAATATAGACTTCTCTTCAAACAAATCCCTCTGTATAGGCAATGAACATTCAGCTGTCGTACAACAATAACTCTTTCTGGAACATGTGGTAAAACTATATTTACAGTGACAAAGTGCACGGTTACAATCTAGAGTCACTGTGACTAGATTCTATAACAATGGATGTCCACACGTAGCGTGTTACTTACTACTTTCGTACCCGCTTTCCTCCGGTAACGCTGCTCCATGACTTTAGCCAAAGCTCTAGTATTTAGCCTATCTTAGACAGTAAACAAGACGCACATGTATTACGTGTACGTTGCGTTCAGGGAGAGCCGTAAAAAACGGACAACCCGCTGTCACGGTGTGTACGGGCGATCATGTTTGAGATTTGAGTTATACATTTTCAATTATTGAATGTTCTGTATCGAGTCATAATCTTTCAAGAGAAAACGGCGATGTATATAAGAACCGATTGTCCCTCTAGTAGTAATACTACCAACAAACTAAAAGTTTCAAATACACCTAAGATAGCTTAACAGGCATGTTTAGCTTACATTGCAATACAACTTCACTTAAAATATTAAGGAAAATAAGCATATCATTAATTTATTGGTGTTAAACTAAACTTTAACTTCTTACCTTTCGAGCTAAATAGAAGTTGTAATTATTAAAGTTAGCTTTCCCTTTACGGTAAAAGGACGCTTTTGGCCTGGTATGGACTCATTTGCTAATTTAACTCGACAATAAGTATGCAAACGTCATTAATGTGTGTTTGTTCATTAACATTAGCTAGTCGTGGACACCATATATGTTACTAACAAGTTACCTTGTTAATACAATAGCTTGCTGTTCACATTGGACAATCATGTCAGAGGATGCAAAAGAGACAACTTAATGTTAGCTAATGCTAACTCGGCTTAATTAGCCATGCACATGGGAACTCTCTTTAAGTCTGGTCGAAAATAACACTAAATAAATAGCCTTAACAGAACAACTAGATAGTTAGCCAACAGCTGAAGACATGTATGGACATATATGTTTTTGCATTTAACGTTAGATGGACATTTAGATGATAATGGATTCCTCCTTACCTTTCCCATGTGCAAGTGTTCTTCTCAAGTGTTCTTCTCAAGCTCCGCCTTCACCTTGATTTTCTCGGTTATGCCTACAGACTCGATTCTCTCAGTTTATCTTAACTTGAATGGATCTAGTAAATGTTACGTTTTTGAATTTCAGGCAAATCCTACATGACTAAATCACGTTCACATTGGAAACATGAATGAATATCATTCGAAATACATGTTACATTTTAGTCAATGTTACAGCCACCCAATATCCTTTTTTTGAGTGCAGAATGATCCCATCTGCCTTGGTTGTACTTTGTTTTCAGTGCTAATTATCAAATGGCATGATGCAACACACAAAGCTAAGATAACGGGGACAATTCTACAGCTAAACATCAGCATGTTAGCATTGTAATGAATTGCCATTGTAAGTACATTAGCATGCTCAAGTATACGAAGAGTTTCTAGCGTGGCTGTAGTTTGTTGTTCTTTTATTGCTCGTGATTTTCTTCATCACACTACCTTTGACACGGTACCTCAAAGACTTTGACTGTTTATTTTTAAAAAGTTGAACAGTTAAAATAAAAGGGTATATTGTCAAACAGCTTAGCTGGTGGCTTATTTTCTCATCTAAATCAAAGCACAGTGAAAACAGAGAACAAAAGAAGTGCAAACTATGTGGGTGAGGTGAAAAGAAAATACCCAAGGGACTCATAAAACATTTCAACCCAAGTGGAAAAGAACGCAAACCAAGATGACTGCTGAAAAACAATTACATGTACAACAATTTAAGAAAGAACAAACAAACATATGCTTTGGTTAGTGAAACTGAGATCAAAGGGAAAGGAGGTTAGGGGAAAGTTCAGTCCCAATTCATTCGATTTTGAATCCAAGTCCAAGCGTTGTCTTCCATAAAATCAACTTACACTTTAAGAAACATTCTTCCCTTGTGGATTCAAAACCCTGTTTCCGAGTACAACAACACTGCTGTGCTTTTGTGCTTTCATATAGAGAGTGTATCCATATTGATTGCACAGGAAAGAATTTTAGTGAACTGCCAACTCGTAGGCCCATGCATTATACATTATGCAGTTGTACGCGATTGAATGAGGTCGCCTTTGAAATTTCTCATGGCTGGACAATCTCCAGAGCCTCTCTCCCATTTTCTCTATGCAAAGGTGTTGCTCTTTGTCCATGTTCACCTTGCTGCAGCTTCTTTCTGCAGGGTTCCAGCAGCCACGGCTCTTTTGTTACTCTTTCCAGTAATAGCTCAGCCCGGATTGCAAAATGGCTCATTGGAATTGAAAGGACATGGAGTTCCTCATCTCCAGAGTAAGAGGACACCTTTTGTACGTATGCGTGTGTGAATACATGTATAACGGGAATGTTTGAGCACAGAGGTTATGGGTTTTCTTCCTGCCTGACTGAGCGTCCTCATATGTGTGTGGCTGTGTGTTATTTTGAGTGTGTGTCTATGTGATGGATAATGAGTCTGCACAATGAGGGCTCATATTAAGCCTCCAGGGTGTGTGACATCATCGTTTCCAAACAGATTGGTCGATCTGTAAAAAAAAAAAAAAAAGAAAAAAAAAAAGAAGCCCTGTCATAACACACGTACACAATGAACGACTGTTTTAACTGAGCCACAGCGGAGGGAAAGATTATGTCAGTTGTTTCTTTTGATAAAGACCTTTACTTATACATGTTTTAAATGTTTTTTAAAATATACCTGAGCTTAGCTTTTAATGGTTACAATGGAGATATCCTATACAGTATATCATTTCCAGGGTAGTCTTGAGCCAACTTCATTTGCAAGTCAACGCCTTTTATCAATGTGTAGCATGCTAATTACAATAGCACAATAGCCCAACCCCCCCAAAACAATACAATGAACGTCTAGTTACAAGTAAACCATAGCATCTGTATGTGAGTGAAATGTACAACAAATGATCTGCAGCATGGCTGTTCACAATGTTGATTGTCGATGTTGTTGATGTTGACGGAAAAGTCTGAACCCCAATTTGACTTTGTACAGGTGAGCATGATCCCCAGAGGATGCATCCTAGTGACCTTGGTTATCCTCTGACCTTTCCTCTGACCGCCACCGGAAGGTCATAGTTGTCACTAATCCAATGAAATATCTCAACATCTACTGGATGGATTGGCATACAAATGTTACATACATTCATGGTTCCCAGGGGATGAATCCAAGTGCCTAATCACAGTTGTGGTGTTGAGTAAATAGTAACTTTGGTGATTCCTTAACTTCTACTGTATCCTCAGGTCAAATTTCCAATTGGTCTAATACTTTCTTTTTTTGACCAAATACCTGCAGAACTAAAGACAATCATTAGTTTAGTGCCTTAGTACAGCCTCACAGAGCGACTAGTGCAGTTCGGTTAAACATTATTGGTTATAGAGGTCACGTCTTCTCAGCTTTTTGTCTCACTTTGAGTCTCATCTTAAGGCAGTCTCAAGGACGACGATCCCAAGTCCTCATCTTTTGCGACTCAAGTCCAAGTTTTAAGTTTCAAGCCTCCATCAGCTCTGAAAATGTCTTACTTGAAGTCATTTGAATGACTCCTTCCCTTCTTTTCTGAGCTAATCTTGTCACTTGCTCTCCTCTCCCCGTGACCTTCCCCCCCTCCTCCTCTCTATCTCCTCTAATTTCCTGAGGTATTGGGGGTATTGTCTCTCCACTAAGTCTGATGTGATCCTGTCTCTTTTTGCACCGAGGAGCTCTCCTGATCTCTCCCTAATTGAATGTAACGTTAGATACAAGACCTGGATGTCTGTGGCATCTCTATCTCTCTCTCCCCCTCCCTGCTGCAATACATATCCATTCGTGAAATTTGGACGCTCTAATGGAGAGATGGGAAAAAGCAAAAGATCAATGAGTGGAAGATCAAATGAAAGCCCTTGAGCCTTCACTCATTCCTCCCACTGGACATCACAGAGAGCTCTCTCTCTAATGGACAAGTGAGCTTATGTCACAGACGGACACCTTTTTTCCTTTCAATTGAACTTTTTTTACTGTGCATCCTGATCAGTTCTTGTGTCAAAGAGGCCACGTGAATCTAGTTTGACTTTGTCCTCCAGAGCAAGGGTATTGTTGGGGAGGCCTGGTTTCGCTGCTGTTTGTTTCCTTGTCTCACGTGACACCTGCTGGTTTCTTCTGGATAATGCAGCGCTGTCATCTGATGTGCGCGTTTTCCCGCTCAAAGTGACTGCTCTTTTTATGTGTGGGAGAACATGTGCAACTTACAAATATACAGATATCCTATATTTTGAACGATTTGAATCATTCTTGGTATGGCGGTAGCTCTGATATCTTAGACAATGGGTAAACACCCGGCTGTAAATCCCCGTGCTGGTGGCGGGATGCTGCAGCTCCGCCCCCATGGTCCGTCCGTTGACGCACGTGCACGCACTGCGCTGTAACTGCGCGGCACCGCTGACCCCCAAAGCCGCGACGCCTGCTGTGGACATCGCAAAGTTGAACAACCTAATGTGAAGATCTGTGTTCTTTTTTAGCCACTTGCTTACACACATGCACAGTGTTTGTGAGAGGAAACAATACATTCACATCTCCGCTGCCAACGTTGAGCTCCTTTTTTTTGGGGGGGGGGGGGGGGGTTGAACTTATATTATGTGTTTTGTTTCGCTGAAGAAGGGATTCTGCACCCAACCTGACAAGTAATGAGAATAGTTTAGCCACCAGGGGTTCGATGATCACTACCGCATCGCGCCCTCACGAGACTCCGGTAGCCGATGAGAGGAGCACGTCGCCTCGCAGGTGCTTGAGTGCGCAGCCGCTGCACGCGGAGGAAGAACCGAGAGTGTAACGGGGGTTTGGTTACAGACAGAGGATGGTGGCGGAGATGGCGAGCTGCGGAGCGGCTTACCACCTGGAGGACGGGTAAGACTCGTGGTGGAGGCTCTGGCTTCCCCTCTGGTGTTTGTGTTTTCTTCGCGTGCCGTTCAGACAACGTAACGCGGCTGCAGCGAGAACATCGCGTCGTGTCGATACCGGAAGTGGTGTCTTTGGTCGCTGTCGGTGATCTCGTTCGTGCATTTAATGCAAAAGAAACACACCTGGAATGATTGCGTCGCCGTGAACAGACGCACGATTGAACCTAACGTGAGACACAAAGAGTGTGTCGCCAGAGAGGCGCGCTCCCTTTGTTGGTGTCTCTGTGCGCCGCGCGCCGCCGCGCGGCTGCACGAGACGGCTCACTGACAATGAAACAACACGCTGTCTGGAGCCTGTTGGATCTGAACTATGCAGATATAAATACTTTATTTGATCAAGATATTTACTAAAGGTTGACCAACTCATAGTAATATATTATAGGAGAGATGAATAACCATATGTGTTGTTGTCGATGTAACCTCATCATACAGTGGACGCAAATATAACTTCCTGCTTACAGTTTTTAATAATGGTTGACGATGTAATGAAACACGCGCCATGTTTCACCAACATGTTGCCTCATTTGAAATCGATATTTTCATCGAATGATTCATACCAATCTCTTTAATAGTTGTATAGTATGTACTATCAGTTGTGAACCAAAGACAGGTGAGGTGATGACCTCTTTGAATGTTACTGGATTGTTGCCATGCCATGCATTTAAAAAGGGTGCATTTAAATTAAACTACTTACATGTCTCTCGCAGATATTTAATTAAGAAATTTCCCCCTGGGGATGAATAAAGTATATCTATATACTTTATAATCACTGGCCTGGGGAGGAGGGCTTAAAAACTCCAATACCATACAGGGTGTTATACACTTTGTAATACAACCTTTATAGTATTGAAAACACAATTAGATTACATTAGATTAGATATACTTTATTCATCCCCAGGGTGAAATTTCTTAATTAAATGTCTGCGAGAGACATGTAAGTAGTTTAATTTAAATGCACCTTTTTTAAGTAATAGCAATGCATAATAGGTTTGTTTGTTTTGTAATGAACATCATATAGAAAGCAGTGAGGTGTAACATTAATGACTGAATTCTGTTTCTTTTTGTACATCTGTGGAGTGGGCCAACGGACAGTTGTTTATCGACCAACAGATGTCCTCTCTTTACATTATGTTGATGAGAAGTTGTAGGACGCATCACATGCTGTGGCATTTATCTTTTATCTTTCATTCAGATACAAGCCGACGCCCTCACAGAGGATTCTGTCATCATATTTTGTGGGAGGACAATAGAAACAAGTGAGAGCGGAGAAAGTCTCAGAACTCATGCAGCCAGTTTGTTAATTGTCTGAAAACATTTGAATGACAAAAATGCTAACTTTGCTCAGAGGAAGAGATATTACCACGGCAACTAATGTGCCCCGGTGTTATTGAGGTGCGACTATTTGGCAGCGAAAACAAGTTGACCTTGAAGAGGAGAAAACAGTCTTTCCTGGACAGATGTTTTAAAACAAAGGAAACCACAGGGCCTTATCAGGATTAACAGACGACAAATGAAAGACCACCATTTAGTCAGTGTTAATAATCCTACGTTGTTAATACACATTTTTTTCTGTCTTAACACAACTGAGGGAGGAAAACACAGGGCAGAATGTGACGTACTTCTTCACAGCTGCCGGTGGTGGACTCGTTCCTGGGGTTGGCTCTCTGTCTCTATGGCGTGTTGCCTCTTGTTGAAACCTCGACTACGTCAACAAGTTGCACCATGCAGTCATCGGCTCAGATACAACATCTGAACCATAGCACTTGGATTTGGCTCACTGTTCGTCTGATATACTACATTCCTGGATGGTCATATCAAAAGATTTAGATAACTAAATATTCAGGAGGAACTGGTATTGATGTCTGCTGTGCAGAGCTGGGCAATATGGTTGAAATGAATGAGCACTTTGAGTGGTCGTAGAACTAGAAAAGCGCTATACAGGTATAAGTCCATTTACCATTTAATGTCACATTAATGATATGATTTTTCAATACAGATATGACAGATCTATAAAAATATTGCATGCAAAAAAATGCTTTACATGCTTTCACACGTGCAAAACAATTTTAAATTACAATGTTCATGGAAACATTGAACACAATATGATCCTATCATCAGAATAAATAAAGGGATATAAAAGATGAGAAAGTGTCCAAACCAGTTTAGTTTAATGGCAGTAAGTAGCTTTCCATGCCTGGCTTCCTATTTACACTGCCCTGGGTTTGGGTGGAGAGGTGACTTCAACAGGATGTGTTGGTGTCATCTGTGTGAAAAAGTGAGATGCAGGCAGCCTGAACGCATTTCCTGTTTTTCTAATTAAACTGTGTTCCTATTCAAAAGCAGAAGTGGTGTAGTACAAGAGCCTACAAGGCACTTTCCACCTCTCAATCGTCCCGTAGTTGTCATCACACCTCCCAGACGTCCCCGACATGAGTGTAATTTAAAGTTGTCTGAATGTTATCTCATGTGCCCTACAGAGACGGAGATATCCCTGCACTTGAGAACAAAGGTAAACATCAACCCATTTTCATTCTCCCTCTCCTCTATCTTCCTTTACTTCCTCACAGAGCTCACATAGGGCTTCGTGTTTATACAGCTGTGTCTGTCCTCTGGCTTCTTTTTTCATATTTAAAAGTCGTGCGTCCCCATCTATTATTTGTCAATGCTTTTGTTGTCCTTCTCTTCAACCACTCCCACATTTCTCTCGCCTGACAGTTTGGCCTCCTTGATTTCAATATAATTTGCCTGAAAGGGCAGCAGGATTTATGCACAGTCATATGATCACTTGAGTCCCCAGTTTTGCGTTGGCTATTTTTAACACTGCATCCTAATACACTACATTTTATTTTATTTTTTTCTTTCCACTAACATTTGCTCTTGATTATTAAATTAAATAGGTTAAAATAAACTTTGTAGTGGACCTGGTAATAATACATGGTCATACAACTGGTGATGATTAGGAAGGCAGTGATGTGACTTTTTCTCTCCTGATACAGTTTATGATACACCAAGTCAATACATATTACCGATCCAATAGGAGTGCTCTGTTTTTAAAACCTGCATACCACCCTGTGTGAAACTCATTGGGATACTTTTTATCTAAGGTAACATGAACCAAGAGATGTATGTGGTGCTGAGAATTGTGTTTGTGGCCCAATTTTACAATCACATTGAAACTGTATTTATTGTGGATCGGTCCTGTCCACCCAAAAATGTTAAGAACCACTGCTGTATATCACACATGCATAAACCTTTTTATTTTTCTTAGACCAGCAGATGGCAGGCAATACTCATTGAGGCTGTAAACCAGTGTGTGTGTGTGTGTGTGTGTGTGGGGACATGCATGTGTATCTGTGCCTGTTTTATCTGCACCTTGTTTGTCAGTCTGATGAAGGAAAGCGGCCATGTCAGAGTGAGGAGGGATGCCTGCTGGCTCAGATGAGGCAGCGGCAGCAGCAGCGAAAGAGATTGGCCATAGGAGGCAAATGAGGACAAGGGGAGAGAAATGGAGGCGGGAGAGTGCAGAGAGAGGTGAAGCAGACAGACCGGTCTGAGCGGAGGAGGGAGATTGATGAGGGAGCTGTTGGGAGTGGAGCAGTGATGGCAGCATCTGCTTGTTAGTCTAAGATAAAACTCTGTGGGCCAGAGAGGATGGGCTCCATCCATTAGCCAGCCAGGCACTCGGCCAGATGGCCCGGTCCATGGACATTCACTGCTGCTGGGAAGAGAAGAGCAGCAGCTCCTCTGGACCCATCTGTATGTGCCAGAATGTTAATGCATGGCACTTATCACTGGCTTCTTCACAGGGTGCCAGCGTTCAGCTGCTAAGGAATGATGGATATGTAAAAGCTAGGGGAGTCTGACACGCTGAGGGCTTTTTTGATGAGTAATATGGATAAAAACACACGCTGCACAAACACAGAAGTAAACTACAAGTGGAGGTCTCACCTGTTACAGTAAGAGCCCCAGTGACAACATGTGAAACTCTTTACACATTTCACAGACTTAAATCTACCTCTGTATATTTATTTTTATTTTCTTTATGTTAGGACATAATAGTGAGTGTTGAGTTTATCAATGGGGCACCTGAGGTTCTCTCTGCGTTAGACAGGCTTTGGTGCCTGAGAAATTAAAGATGCTGAATATATTTACAAAACAGTCGTATATTATTTTACAGTAATATTAATACTAATATGTTAGTTAGTAATAAATTAGTTTGTAGAAAATGACTAGTGGCTTTACATATCTGTAAATGTTGAGTTATGATTCCTTTCCAAGTGAAATTAACACATACCTTTTTCTTTTTGTTGCTTTACTCAGCAATATAATAACGACAGAATGACGATAATATTTATGATGTGTGGTGAGGTTCCTATAAAGATGATGATGATGATGATGATATGGTTAACAACACATTTTGAGAATGATGTAGTAATAGTAGACGGGATGTACAATGACTTTTCCTCACATTTTGACATCATTGCATCAGCATTTACAGAACAAATGGCACTAACCTCAAAACAATTACTAATCTGTTGCAGAGAACCTGCCAGAAAGTGACAGCAGCAGCTCAGGTAAGCACAGACATCACAGTTTGACTCATTTGAAAACATTTTCATTTGCAGGAAACCTAATTTGTCATTTAATTCACGTTTTTTTTTCTCTTAACATTTAACCTTTGTGGCATGAGTCCAGCATACATTCAGTGCAACCTTCTCAGCTCTGTGTCACATATTGATTCATCAAACAGAAAACACTGGGACGTCCACTGAGGAGAGCTCGGAGGAAGAGGATAAGGAGGAGCATGAGAGTTCTGGTGAGACACACGTTCAACTACCTTAAAGGAATAGTTCAATATTTTTGGGATATTTTCTTATTCACTTAAATCACTCTCATGTCTGTTTGTTAAATATGAAGCTACAGCCAGGTGACAGGTTAGCTTATGTTGTGACCACTAGATAAAGCCCTCCGTTTCCAATCTTTTTCCTAAGCTGAATATTTTACATAATACCATACAGACATTAGAGTGGTGGTCTTCACATCCATCTCAGCTAGAAAGTAAACATGTGTAATTTTCAAAATGTCAAATCATTTGAAAAATTAATTTACACAATTTCTTTTGTCAGGGACAATGGAAAACACATAGTAACAGCTGACAATAACGTGGTACAGATGTGTTTGTTGTCTGTTGGATTTTTAAGCCGTGGCTTAACTAGTTTTACATCTGTTCAATATGTTTATGTACGTTTCCATGTGCGTGCACAAGTACCTGATCATATTCCTATAATTTCCCTGTTTCTCACCCTTCTTTCCCATATTTTGATTTTCACCAAAAGGCTTTGTTGAGAAGGATGAAGGACAGGAAGGTAAGAAACAACATCCTATAATCAATCAACCCAAGGATTTTACAAGATATGGAGTGAATGCGGAAACATTTGATCTCCTTTGTGTTCTTTGCAGAAAACGAAGAGGCTGATGCAGAGGAGACTAAAAATGGTGCGACACTTCATGAAACATCTATACAATATTCAGATCTTCCTTGTCAGACGAAGAAACTGGTCTGCTTTATACAACTGTCTGACATCCAAATGGCCAAGCCAGCGCTCGCAACCCAGAAAAGTGACCCACATTCCAAATCGTTTGTCTAGACTCTAGGGTGTCCGCCAAAGGTTTAGAACAAGCTTGCAGCACTTGACATTTGATTGAAATTGGACTCATTACTATTATTTCACCCGATAGATTCAGTCCCTGGACCCGAAGCAGGTTTTTCAAATGTGAAGGGTAAGCAGATCATAACTGATGTTACAGGACAGGAGCTTGTGTCACATCTCCTGGAAATAACATCCAGTTTTTTTTATCCATACGTCCTGACAGAAGAGAATCACTTCAAAGTATGCTGTGAAAAATGCAAAGCCATCCAGCAGGTGAGCTCAGAAACCATTTCCAAAATGGGTTTATTTTAAATGTCTAGTCTGTCTTTAATTTATAATTATACTTGATAACACTTGACTTTCTTCTGATTTATCTACCATGATTTTATGATTGTCCAAACAACGAAAAACAAACTGTCGGTATGTTTAACAGAGCCATGGCAATGAGCTTGTTACCCCGAGGAGGATCTCTAAGGGACGATTACAGTGAGTACGACAGTGTTTCTCTGACACTGATCTGGTCTGTGTACATTTATATTGATTCTACATGTGCAGCATCACTGATTCTGTGTGTGTTTTAGGGTGCAGCTTGAAGGGGAGGGCACGTACCAGTGTTCAGTCACTGGCCTGGTGTTTGAAGCGTCGGAGCAGGTCCTGGTGCGGTACTCGGTCTTGTCCTGGTCCAAGTTCGGTGCCTTTCTCCGGGAGTCCTGGAAATTTGCTGGACCCATCTTTAACGTGGACACAGTCAATAAGGAGGCTTCTGTCCTCACGTCCATTCAGTTCCCTCACTCCATCTGCCTTGCTGGTGAGAACAAATATCAGGGCTGTCACACTGCTGCGTGTCTCCTGTGTTCAATATATAATTCATAATTATGGTCTCCGCCTCCTGTGGTGAATCCGTGGCCCTTAAGAAAATAATATGAACATCCAATATTTCCAACAAAGATGTTGTCTTGAAAGTGAAGGTGCAATTCATTATTATGTATGACCCATCTTCAGGCCTTCACACAACATAGTTAGGTTTAGTGAATATTCCAATCTTTTATCAATGATTTAAAGCTGCTCTAGGTGAAACATAAAATCACTGTTTTCCTTATTATCGTCACACAAGATCGAGAAAATGAGATGACATTCAGTGTCCTGCACATAAAAGACAACCGTCCACTCATCGAGCCGACAGTGGACCACTCGGGAAGCCACGTGAAGTGGAATGTGACGTCCCTTTCCCCCGTGGGTCCCATCATTCAGACGAGCCAATCTGTAGAGCACCATGGCGTGGTCCTGCTCTACAGGCAGCTGCGCAGTGACAACAACAACAACAACTACAGCTTCCATATATACCTGGCCACCAACAGCTCGTCTGACATCAAGGTTAGCGGTGTTGAATGTGCCACTGAATTAATCGCTTCTTTCCAGTTGATGATTGGCAGTTTTCCTACTCCTTACTAGACAAGTCCAACACTGTCAATGCGGTCATGTGGTCTTTACATGCATTTGTAAAACTGATCAAATCATGACATATTCTCCGAAATTTCCTATAGTTGCAGAATTCCACTTTAATCCACGTTGGGCAACTTTACATGTCAGCGTCTTGGTTTACCTCGGAGGTTGCTTGTGCTTGTGTGTTGCTTCTACTCAGTGACATTTCTGTATATTTTCCTGTAAGCTTATGAAATGCTGCAGTTACATTACTCGATAAAGTGCACGCAAGGTTGGTCTCAATGCGTGAATACATACACACACATGTTTATTAAATGCACATCTTACGCCAAGCTTCTTATGCCGGTAATATATTTATTTATAGACTTGAAGTGAGCCACGTTTTTGTTTGTCAGAAAAACAACCTTTTCATGACTGCACATTTAGTGTTTTCATTTTGGAATTTCTTCCTTGATGTGTGAATGCCAAAGGGAGAAAATACAGAAATATTCCATTTATTAAACTATTGTGAGTCTCCCTAAATCAATCGTGACTTTCAAGCAGGACAACTGCTCAATGGATAAAACTCCAGCAAAATGCCGTAAATTGTGTGTGGCGAAATGAGAACATAGTCATGGCCAAACCTAACTTTCACTTCTTCTCTTCTTCAGCTTTACAACTGCAATGGCTTTGATGCTTTAACACTTTATAGAGTAGCCACCCGCTTTCCAGATTCTGGATGAGGTTATGCAGCATACTGCAAGTAAAAAGTACTATGAGATACAATATTATATTGTTGAAAAGCAGAAGGGTCAGCATCTGGCTGATCATTGACTATGACAATGCCCTCTGATGTATTTCCAGATATAAAATGTCAGTGGTATGTATTGGAATGGTACCAATACCACTGGTGATTGTACTGCATTACTGGAAGTGCACCATGTGATTCTGACAGCTACAATATTATCATAATTGATTGTTTATTTTCCAACACTGTACTGCTGAGGTTACTCAATAAGTAGATTTGTGGTTGCGTGTGAGCATGTGTGTTTAGGAGGCTGCAGGTGGTGGTAATCATACAATGACAGTTCCTGATCAAATATAGGAACTGTGTTTTCCCATCGGATGCATTTTCCCATGATTATGCACATTATGTTGCTCTGTCCAGCATCACCGGCCAGGGCTGAACTGCAAGTCTCTCTTTCGCCTGAGACGCCTTCAGTCCACTCTGACAATGTGTTTCACTGAATGTTAATCACCATTCAGCATGCTCATTATACTGCAGCCATGTGACTTATCCTCTGACCTCTCTTCCTGCTGTCCTTATGTAAACCAGGATATTGGCAAACAGATGCGGCGCTACAAGAATCGCTACCTTCCGATAGAGAAGCCTCCCACGTGTAACCTGGAGGAGGGGACGTATCGCCTCCTGAGCGAGCCAGAGGGAGACATCAAACCTCAGGTGTGGCTCTTTGTAGATGTGTGTAGGGCTGTCACAATATCAGACTTTCACCGCACAATTGTCAAGGCCAAAAGAAGTCATGATAATAATATTATTGTGACATTTATTGAAAATTTGAAGGAAAGAAAATCAGTCAAATTATTTTTTGCTTGTGTGGTTTGTCTCTTTTCTTGGCAAATTACTTACAACATTTGCATTGCGGACCCTCGGCAACAGCTCTACCCATGGGGGCGGGGCCTTCCAGACCCAACCGGAGAATTAAATGGCAAAATATGAGGACACCACAACAATATTTTTTCTGCATTCATATTTGTAAATAAATTGTTTACAGTTTGAATAATGAATACTGCTGGACATAGGAAGCTCTTAATGACATTTTAATTGACTAACCATTTTTCAAGAGGCCAGGGGGTCTTAAGTGTTAATCAAGCCAAAAATCCATCAAATATATGTTACCTCTTAACTTTGCGTATTGTGCTTTGGAAAATTAATTTCACTCAAAATATTAGTGTGGGGAGATGGAGAGAGAGTCTGAAGGCCACCATACATACATATATATATATATATATATATACCCAATGATCTTGCTGATGACCTACATCATTTACTAATGTAGGTCATGTAGATGCATCAGTATTAAGACTTATATAACCAGTTAAAAGTTCTTCACAGTGACTTTATTTCTGTGTCTCTGTGCAGGATTTGAAATTCACCCTTGCGATGACCACGATAAAAGGCTACTTTGAAGCTTTCTTTGAGCAGCCTCCTCCCTTTAAATTGTCTCTCATAGAGATCAACACTGAGGAGACGGTGTGGTCCGGCACCATCAGAGAAGGTACCAGTGCTTTTAGTCTCACATTGAAACATTTTTCTTGATTTGCAGGTGAAAAAAAAGTCAGTCAAACATTTTTCACATATTTGTTCTATGCTTATCGTACAGCTGATAATAGGAAACATTTGCAGATTTCTTTTCCGCAAATAAAGCAAAAAGTGTCTCCATGTGTCCTTGTGTTTATAGAGTTTGTGTTCATAAGTAATTTGGTGGTGATCTTTCTCTTTCTACTCTACACTACTAGGTGACTGTGTGGATAACACAGAAAAGAAGCCCAGAAAAAGTTAGTTTTTCTTGTTTTTAGATTAGATTTCTTCTTACATGCTTTCAGCTTTTACAGGTTGGCTCACACCACATATCTTATCTATCTCATAGGCCGAAAGAGGAGCAGCAGCCACTCAGAGGGCGAAACAGCCTGTAAAAGGCCTCGGTGGCAGGACGAGTCAGGTGACTTTTCTAGTCTTTTTATTAACTACTGATTTGAGATTAGCTTCTGGCAAACACTTAGTTTTGACCAAGTCAAGTCAAAAGAAACCAGTCCACCCCAAATCTATTTTCCTGTCTAAAATGATTCTGAAATAAAGCACCTATTCGTCTGTGTCTTTCTCTAGATGGAGTGAAAACAGGGGTGACAGATGGCCAGGACATGTCAGAGAAGCAGCTACTGCAGGTGGCCAAGCGGCTCGGGAAGGAGTGGAAGCAGGTGGCCATCTTTCTAGAATTGAACTCCAGGGAGCTGGACGACATCCAGGCAGCAGAGAAAGACGTGACCATGCAGAAGCTGAAGATGCTGGTGGAGTGGAAGAGCAGAAGGCGGCCGGGAGAGGCCACGGCGCTCCACCTGTGGAAAAGTGTGGAGGAACTGGATAACTTGCCAAATGAGGTCCATCAAACACTGCAAGGTAATTAACTGCAGACATGCATATAAACAATAGATATAATAATGATGGATAACCATAAACACTAGGGCTGATTATTGGCAAGCACCTCACGATACGATATATCGTGATACATTGCGATACGATAAGATACATATTGCAATTCTATCTATTTTTTTAACATGACAATGTAAAAATAGAGCTGAAAATACAACTTGCTCCTTACCACGATAATAGTATAATACATACATAACATTGATAACTCGGCCCACTGATCTTAACTGCACTGGCCTTAAAGAACTATATGAAAACAAAGTGCATATTGTATTCTCATTTAAAGGACATTTAAAATCAGTTTAAAACAGGATTTTTGTATGTAATGATAGTAGTCATAGACACATCTATATACTATCTTTAAAAAAAAAAATATATATATATATATATATATATCAAATAATATATATATATAATATAAAATAATATATAGGAAGCTATATCATTATTTTTGCAACGCCCAAATAAACACCAGAGCTAGCATTCCTGTGCGGATGTAGTTAGTTAGGCACAGCGGTCGTCATTCCATCATTAGTTTATTTGCATCACCAATAAGTACAGCTGAGGCAGATGGGTGTGAGCTAAGGCAGTTTTACAAATGCTGAAATGTGCTGCTGTCCAAACTAATAAACAATTTTATGACATGATATTGGTAATCATGTGGAGGATTATGAGATACTTTAGGGTCTCAAGGTTGGATGTGAAAAAATGGCTCAAGAGCGCCCCCCACAAAGTTGCTCAAATCCAGCCCCTATGAAATTTGATAGGCAGATGTCAAATGTGGTGACGTAACAAAAAACCTTCTTGGAGGTATACTGTAATTTGATCAAAATCTTGAGTTTTCATGCAACTTTTTTTTGGTTGTTAGAACTTCCTGTTTCATTGGTGTCTGTTATCCCCACCCTCTGTATTTGAGCACCGCCCTCTTTTATAAATCATGATGCTTTAATTGTGTGTTTGTGTTTTTTGTGTGTCTTTTTCAGACATGATGGACAATCGAGCAGCTAAGTGAAAAAGATTTGCCTTAAATGGACTGTTGGATTTTTGTTGCTCCATCATCAGGAAGAAATATCAAACCTCAGGAATACAACAAAACAGAGGATGGATAGAACAAAACATAAGCTGGTCCAAGTTTGTGTTGTTTTTTAAAATATTTCTGGAAAAGAAACTGATGTGTTTTTGTTTTGCCGTATTTCATTGAAAAGGGCTTTCTTGAATACAGAATAGAAAAGATGCACCTAAAGCTTCCCTTGTGTAGCCAGAATTCGATGCTTTGCTAGGTTAAAAAATTACCAAAAGAGGTAGAGGTCATTGAGGTATATAGTAGCTAATTATATAACCAGTAACATATGTAAATGTAGCGATGCAGTGTTGAAACTGCAAAAACGAAAACTGAGTAGATCTAACCTGTGTATCTAATTGTTTCACTTTTAAATGTTGTGTTTGTGGGACGTCACACGCATGTGCATGTGATGGACAACTGTTTCAAACCTGTGATCTGTTTTTTAGAGTCTGTTTTTATGTTTATGTCTGTTTGTGTTTTATTTGACAACTGTACAACTAAATGGGATCGCAAGAGGTCCTTAATTATGTTTTTTTAACTTGAATTATGAATCCATTACTGCCCTGTGACTGGAACACACATCTTGTTCAGATATTTTTACGAGTCATGTTTTTTTAGGCTTATTTCACAAAGACAAACTATATCGTCCGCTGCCTGTGGAAACTTTTCAGTTAAATTCTCTCAGCATCCACAGCTTTATTTTGAACTATTTTCAAATGCCACTGTTTCCAGACATCTCAACACTAATTGGGAAAAGATGCATGAACGGCATCTAGATAGTTGAATATTTTCAGGGTCTTACATGCTGATATGATGCAGTAATGTTTACTTAATAACAGGGTTACTTTCTTAAACAACTCACCACCAAAAATCAGACCCGTTCTTATTTGCAGTTGTTTCTATCATGTCTGAGTCTCTCCAAAGAATTGTAATAAAGCAAATGTTGACTGAATCCAACTTTCCCCATTAATTTAAGTGTCTTTTTTTATTTCCTTACAAATATCACTTCCACTTCAGTCCTTTAAGCCAAAAAATACTTTTAATACAATTTCAAATAACAATAAATAACATCACAGGCCATTAAAATACATATATGTAATAAATAGATCTCAAATACATGGTGTTCTGCAGCACGTGCAGTGTACAGCACTACTTATTTATACATTAGCTGTAAATGATCATAGTGAATGACCAGAAAGGCGTGATCAGTTTGATAAATGAAAGGTGTAGACATATTGTGGTTTTAGTTGGAACGATGGTGATGTGCTTGTAGGATGTTTACATCCTGTGGTCCCCTGAGGAGATGTAACCCATAGCTCGGTTGATGGTGATGGTTCGGATGTGGAAGCCCCTCATCATCTTACACATCTCCTGCCGTTACTGAAGGTGTTTTTACTACTGCATTGAGCCAAATGCTAACATCAGCCTTCTAACATGCTCAAAGTGACGATGACAACAATAAGGCGTGATATCACGTGCACGTGGCTGTCTATACTAAAGCATTAGCGACTGAAGTACTAATGTATTTCGTGTCTCATACCTTTTTTTAAACCTGTGATCCATTTTTGTATGTTTATATCTGTGTTTTATTTGACAACTCTGAACCTGTAAAACTAAACTGAGTTGCAAGAGGCCCTTAATAATGTTTATTATATTTACCTTGAGTTATGAATTAATTACTGCCCACGTGTCACTGGAACATGCATCGGAAGTATAAATGTTGTTTGTGTGTGTTACAAAAAATATCCACAAGCATTTGGATACAGGGCTGAGTTTAACTGTTCCTGTCCATGCAGCTACAAAAACAAACTACTCAAAGCTGCCCATGGAAACATTTCAGTTAAACATCTTTGAAGAATTTACCACCAAAAATCCATTTGCAATTTTTGGACTATATATAACTAAGAAAATGTTGAGTGACTTAAATAAAACAAGAGAAAGTTTATTTTTACTTAATTTATGTGTCATCAGTTCCATTTTAATTTGCACCCATTTCCACGCAAATAACACTTCTCAGCCTCATACCAACAAATAATATAATACAATAAATAACACAGGCCATTAAATAAATAAATGAATAAATAAATGTAATAAATACATCTCAAATAAATACATTGTGTTCTGCAGCACGTGCAGTGAACAGCACTTTGTCAGTAGTTGTAAAGGAAGATTTGTGGTTGGAATGGTGATGATGGTGATGTGCTTCTAGGATGTTTACTTCCTGTGGTCCCCTGAGGAGATGTAACCCATAGCTCGGTTGATGGTGATGGTCCGGACGTGGAAGCCCCTCATCATCTTACACATCTTCTGCCGGTTACTGAAGCTGTCATCTCCCCACATCTGGGCAGCATCTGCCTAGAAAACACAAGAGGTAAACAACCTGAATACTCACAAAAATAAAGAAAAAGATAGAGTTTACTTTTTGAAGACTGAACAATGAGGAATAAATAGGAAGCAAACAAAAACAAGGAACAAGAAAATACCTCTGAAGAGTCCTTCTCTTCATTCAGCATCAGGGAGCATCTCTGTATAAACCAAGGAAGATTTCATCAGGCAACTTTCAAATGTTATTTCCCAGAAGATTCTCTCTAACTATCTCTGTCTTCAAATCATGACTCTGTGTTTACCCCTCCCACACTGCATGATAAACATACCTTCTTCAGGCTCTGTATTATTTCCAGAGTTGGACTCAGAAGTGAAACTTCTTCCTCGTGACTTCTGAGTGGGGAGTTGAGGTAAGACTGAACAGCAGCAGCATAGTAGGCCAAGTCCTTCCTGATGTTCCTCAGACATTCACTCTGTCAGGACAAACACGAAAAATCATCCACCATCTGTCTGCTTTATAATTACAATGAGAAAAGGAGAATAATAATATAGTATATAATAGTTTATAATAATAATAAACTATTCTCATTTTGATGGGTAGAATAGCAGATGAAGACAAAATAGATACTGGACTTATCATTAATAGGTTGGTATAACAAAGAATATGTCTAATAATTCTAAGAAATAGCATACCTCACTGAAAGATGAATTCCTTTGCATTGTGCAGCTTGAGTTCTGTGGGGATCAACAACATTTTAAATATTAATTTGTTTAACAGGTCAAGTCGGGTGCCCATAGACATCTTTGGAGCACATACTTGATTATATAAGCCTATTACACAACATGGACTAAATACAAATGAGTGTCAACTGAGGTGAAACTATGAGCAGAAATTATGTTTCCATAAAAAACTATTTTATCCTCTTGGAAAATGTAAAAACATGCACAAAATAATAATTGGGATCTATATGTTCATGACACAACAAGTCAAGAAAATTCAAAGTATTTTTGGGAAATTTCTGAATTTGTGTCACGGAGAAAGCAGCAGTGTGTCACCTGAGTCCGGGTGGGTGCGCAGGCCAGCACCGTCTCCGCGTGACTCCTCACCGTCATCCTATCAGAGGCGATGCCGAAACACAGCACATCCTGAAATACAACATCAGGGCATTCTTTATTCATGTGTCAGAGTAAACAAGAAAGACAGATTAAAACAATACAAATGAAATACGGCGTAACAAAACAAACATAGCGCTGTGAATTGTACTCACGCTGTCGAGAAGCTCTGTGACCTTCAGCAGGAGGTTCTTGAAGAGCAACCTGCAGTCAGCGCACTCCTCTGCGCTGCGCGCGGGCACCGGGAGCCCCGTGCACGCGCGCCAGCTGGAGGTCAGCAGCAGCACACAGCTGGCGAAGCCCACTGCAGAGAGTAACAAGCATCAACACGTGCGCGTCTCACGTACACAAGAGTTTCATGAGCACACACACACACACACACACACACACACACACACACACACACGCACACACACGCACACAAACAAACACGCACACATGCACCACTACATCATGCTGCGTGTTGCAGTCTTCAGGTGTTTCATGCTGAACTTACAGAAATTAAAAACGGTCATCTTTCGGATCAGATCGATGTCGCTAGTCGTGACCGGTTGATAAGTAGCACTGTTGCTGCCTTCTTATATCTGATTGTATTTATATGCATTTTGAAGGAGGAGGTTGGGGTGTGTGTTGGGGATTCCCTTCACCGTCCTGAAGGAGCGCCAGCAAAAAGAAAACTAAAACGTCATCTGTAATTTCCTCGTTGTCGATCTTCTGGCACACATTGTGTTGTATAGAAAGGGGAAGTGGCATTAGTTGTCTCATATTTGGCATTGTTTGTCTCATATTTGTAAAGAAACCAACTGCGGGGAAAATTATACTCAAACTCAAACGGTCATGCAACAGTTTAAATTGAGATACAAGACACTATACCGGGTTGAATGTATATGATTTGAATATGAATTAGATCGGGGTTGGCGAATACATCTACTGACATATTCTTTGCAACTGTCCAAAGGAAATAAATAGATTGAGTTGTCTGCTAAAATACACGATGAGTGCAGAATTGCAAGAAGCAGCTCTGAGATACCGATAATATTTATCGCCATGGTGATCATCATCTGGTTCTGTCAGCAGCAGCATCATGTGGGACCATCCATTGCCATCGCCCTTGAGCTCCATACGCCACCTTCAGTACTCCAGAAGCGTGCTACAGCACAGATGCAAAATAAAAACCATACAAGTAACGTTCAGGAAAGAGGGAATGGTGGCAATTAATGGAGGCACACCTGGTTAGATGTTATTGTAGGTTTATTCTCTGGTGGGCGGTGGGTTTATGACTGCTCTCAGAGGCTAAAAAATGTTTAATTTCCTATTCATTCATTTGCAGATGAAGATCATGTGATATGATTGCAAGCTCGAATACACATATAATGATGTGATCGTTTTGCTAACTTCTGTTTCTGACGTCAAGCATGAACTTTTATTCTGAATTATAGTTTATTCAATATCTGATAATTGCATGAGGCTCAAATGAGAATACATTGAAATAGTATCAATGCATAAAGCATGACTTCATACTCTCGTTAGTCCCAATTCACAGGACCTTCACACACAAAAGAAGAAACGGCACGTTGTCAGTGAGTGGTTGATCGGAGTTTCCTGGCCTTTCACTTGCTTCACCATAGGACCACCAAAACTGACAATTACTCTTTAAATACGGTATATGATCAGACTGAAGACCCACCCGGAGAGAGGGGGGGCTTTCCCAGGAATACATTTATCATACTTGACATGAAAAATAACATTGTATTCATTACTAATACCTTCCAGCCATCATTTCTGTACATTTAAACCTTGGCCCACAACTGACCATGCATCGTATATTACAAGTCAACAAGTTGTCATTTTTCATGTGAAAGAAAAAGTCCTAATAATGACTTTTAAAGGGGTTATCCAAATTCACAAGGAGTCCCTTTAAGAGCAGTAAAAAAAATCAACCGAGATGAAAGAGTGAGAGACAAACAATGTCACGATGAGGCAACACCGAAACAGAGGGAGATGAGTCATGCTACGTGTAATGTGGTGGCGCTTTGTAATCCTGTTCCAGTTGCGACCACTGATTACACTTCCTATGTTCATTAGAAAGAGGAAGCTCATTTGCAGCAACTTGCAGCCGTATGAATTAAACTTACTGCACACCAAACCAACATATATGAAACAAAGTTTATTCTTTATTTTACATATCTGTACATAAACATTTCTTCCCTCAAATAAAGTTTTTTTGATTACAGTAGGATGAAAACGATTTTAACACACTTATTCATTTAAAATGACTTGTGTCAGAAAATCAACATTCACAAAATGTTGAAGAGCAATTAGAGTGAATGTATTACCAAAAGCTACGACTCCACTACAAGGCAGGCATGTTTCCTTTACACTCTTTTAGCACCTTCAAATACACGTTTCTCAGTTGAAAACTACCATTTGTGCAGAATAAAAACAGGTTGACTTGGAAATACTTGAAAATTACTGTCCAACTTAAAATGGTCTGAAGAAGTTAGTTTCCATCTTTTTATTTGATTTTTTTCATACAATATTGTTTTTTCTTCTTCTCATGACTGACTTTCTACTAAATTTTGCACTATTACTTAATTTTTTCCCCCACAATTTTTGCATTTGACAGTTATAATTTAGTGGCGAATGTAGACAGTTAAAAAGAAACAATAGCAAAGCAAGGCCGATCACTGCACAGGAAGCTGGGGACAGATGCCATGACAACACACAATCAATTTCCTCCTCTCCCAGGAAGCAGTAAGTGCTCATCCGTCCTTAGCGCTGGGAGAAAACCACAGAAGCAAACGAAAGAGGGTGGCCTTTTTCTGTGCTGCTGCTACCACTGGAGTCAGTGGGGTGGACAGGAAGTAGACATGGCGAGACGGGGAAGCAGCGAGGAGCAAAATACTTGGGACAAGCGGGCAGGATTTGGATCGACACGGGCGGAGGTGGAATAGCCAGAGGGGAAAAGTCTGGTTTGGAGCAGGAGCTTAGCTTGGTAGGGGGGAAGCAGGGGGGAGCAGGGTGGAGAGGGTACGGGCATCTTATTTGGATAGGGTCCTCTCAGCCAAATGTTTCTGCTGGCTCTCAGCATGCCTGCAGAAGAGAACAGGAACATAAGTGGGGTGATGTTTTTTTTTTTTTTACAGTTAACACATCCTGACCAACAAAACCAACAATGAAATAATCCGAGGAGAGAGCGATAACTGGTTGCTCTGTGTCCTCAACCGAAACATCGAGTTCTCTCGAAAATAATGGGAAAACACTCCGGATGAACAGAAAGGCACTCCAAAATATAAAAAACAAACGCCTTATGAGTGAGGTTAAAGCATTGACAGAGCCAACATGTTTTGACTGCTGCGGGGCATTTAACAAACAAACAAAACAGGTGGTGCCACACCTATACGGTTAAAACAATCTCTTGACCCAGAAAATGACATGACAGGTGAGATAAGACAGAAAAATAAAATAAGTTTATTTAAGATGGGTAACCATAACATGTAACATAGGCTGAAAGTACAACAGAGCAGCCTATACAAAACATTTGAAGCCTATATCCTCATTAAGAGAGTGCCTTCTTGTTTATAATGAATGGATCCGACTCACAAGCATTGTCCGTGTAGCTAAAGCTTATAATGTAGCCTCTAACCTCTACTGTTGTACACAAACTATTCAACACTAATCTATAAAACAAAATGCATGAGAGAGCCACACTGTTATATATATATATATATATATTATGTTCTGTTTCTCTGATAAAAGCTTTGAGTAATGTTGAGTCAGCAGCAACTAGAGTTTGAAGAATGCAAGTTTGAAAATGAAAATAAAGTCTGGCAACTTTATTAGAGTGCAATGCTACATCAGTGGAGTACTCTTAAACACTACAGTGTCCAGCTGTTTACAGAAATCCCATTGCATTCTTTTGTTAATGAAACTACACATCTGGTACTTATATTTTAATATTTACATCTCCAGTAGGAACAAATGGGTTTAGACCGAGAGCCACAGACTGAATAGGAAAGACATCGTAAGTTTCTTATTTTTTCATGAGGCTTCTTGGCAATAATGAAAGTATAGACTATTTCTTGGCAATGTTATTCTCTAAATTAATGTATTTGTTTCTCTCTAATACACCATGTGAGTAAACAGGACCATGGTAACCCAGGAAATAAGTTTGTCATTCAGAGAGTCATCACCTGGTGAGGTCCTCTATGTCAACCAGCATGGCGTCTTGCTCCATGTGTAGTTCATCACGAATCAGCAGCAACTGTACAAGCTCCTCATTCAGACCTGGAGTTGGAGATAATATGAGGAATCATAAAACTTATCATTATGACAAAAAAGGAATTTGTCCACAATCATATTTACAATATGGACATACGTAAAACATCATAGTGACCACAGTTGACCGTTACACATACTCTGTGCCCCTTGTCAATAGATGGACATTCAATATACAAGATATACAAAGTATATATAAGTATGCAACTCTCTGAAATCTCTTATTATGGGTTCATAAAATGACCTCACAAAGTCATCGAAAGCATTTGAAGCATTGACAGTCAGTGGTTGTTCTCATATCACATGTTTTAGGTATTGTTCCTTCAGCTTTAATATAAAATAATAAGCACCGACAAGAGCTATGAGGGGAAAGTCTGTTTTGCAAGTTAAAAGTAGCTCAAGATTATGGACTCATGGGGAGTTTTTGAGATAGATGAGAGATTATTCATCCCTGAGCAGCGGGATCAAGGATCTGTGCAGTGCAGTGACAGTAAATGCTCAGGGGAAGCTGTGAACTGACTAACATGGATCAGTATGCATTTGCATGTGTTTCCCCATGTGTTTCCTGCACTGTATGTGTGTATGTGGTCAACTCACTCTCGATCTGGGAGTGCAGGTCATTGACGATGACTTGGAGCTGCCCCAGAGTCATATCTCTCAAGTCGGTGGGCTTCAGGCTTCTTTTCATTAGACACTCACTGATGTGAGGCATGTGTGGAAGCTGCCGAAAAATACACATAACATGTTATACATTGTGCTTTCTTTATCTGGAGGCCGAAACAAGGTTCAGCTTCTACAAAATGTCTTGCTGTATGACACATTTGTCAGATACTTATGCAATTCCCTTTCAAGATATTTATTAAGAAATGTAATTTGTGAAAACAACAGATAGTGTATATTGTATACTGTACATTAATTGCCCTATTATCATCTGAAAAGCATAGACACCATTAAATGAATAAGAATACATAAATAAATGTGTAGTCACACAATAAAATAAGTCAGCTGTGTTGACTAAGCAACCTGTTGACAAAAAACAATACTTTCGAAAATCTTCAAGTCTTTAAAATCATTTATTAAGCAAAAAATTGAAAAATAAAAAAAATCAGCAGGTTATTCGGAAATTAATACAATTGCTAAATTATAGCCTTACATTTGCTGAAATCTGGTCAGAAGCCACAAAGACATGAATTATCATCAGTGTAAGAGCAGTGAAAAGGAATCAAACTAGCAACTGAAAGAATCAGCTCTTTTGATTGGCTGACACAATGTTCATCTTCAATCTGCTGAACATTGAATTTAGTGATTAGTCAAAAGCTTTTTGCTTTGATGCTTTTTCTGTGGAAAAAACGACCACGTTCCAGTTTCTCCTGATGAATCACTCTCACTCCGAGTAGAAACGACCGCTTGGTCACAAACGAGTTGACGGGCCTTTATTCAAGTAGACAGCAGATGAACTCAGCGACTGTGTGAACTAACCAGCAGAGGACAGCAACTTCCCGAAAGCCCACCGAATGCTTTCACAGGGTTCAACACATCCTGAATAGGATTATTATTTTTTTCCACTGGAACTCACCAACAGTCGTGTCACATCTGTGATGTAATCACAAGCGACGGTGCAGTGACAATTAAAGGGTAAGGAATTCCAAATTGTTTCTCTACGAGTGAAAATGAAAGGCTTTTGTAAAATGCAGCAATGAGGCTGTTTAAGACTTGTATTTGTGCCAATTATTGCCTGACGAGTACCTGAGCTAATACAGCTCCAAACAGTGCTTTTATTTGTCAGTTTTACCTTAAATGTGCTTAAGCCTGAATCCTAATTGAACAAATGCTTCCTCTGGCTTTGTGAATGTGGTAATGAGTCTAATTTGCCACCAGCAGTCGCTTCATGTTCTCAATCAACTTGAGATTGTAGCCACAATATGCTATAAAATGACTACGCATCACGGATGCTTTCTCAGACACAATAGGCAGATAATTAGCTTTTTGTTTCCCAGATTCTCCCGCTGTCAACACTCTCATCCAACCTTTCTACATTCTTTCTCTTTCCCTCCAACACCCACTTCCTCTCTCCCTCCCACGTCATCTCCAGTCTCGACACACAGCAGGTGAGGAAAGGTGTGCGCGCCCTCTTTGCTTGTGCCGCACTCTGAGTGTTTGCATGTGAGGGCATCGGGCTGGCTCTTCATGCTCGTTTCTCTACATTCTTTCACTTTCACACTGGCACTGATGCAACTGCACTTGAGGCTACAACGTGTCGGTTTCAGTTTCTGTGACTAGAGGTGGACGAGTGACACGGAGAGAAATGTGACGCCAAAGACGAAGCGCGTGGGAAAGGATGTGGATTGGTGTCTGCTGACTGATTAGTGAGTTTCTGTAATCATATGTCATATTGCAAATGATGTGTTATTATGTTGTGCTCAATACCAGCAAACTAACCTCCAGCTATGACTCAATATCAGATTGAGGAACTACAGTGCACTACTCTCTGAATGAAGTTGAGTAAGAGAATTGAGGTTCAACAGTAAACTCTAAATCTCTCCCCCTCCTTTCTCTCGATGACGTTCTTGCTTTCGCTCAGCCTTTCTATGTGTACAGATTCAGGAAAACACTCCCAGCACACAGACCGCCAGTTGGATGCAGGCTTACTGTGCTGGCTGAATTCCCATTGTCTGCCCATGACAAGCGGGCAGGACGATCCAGTTTAGTTGGAACTGAATTAAACCTGCTGGCAGCATTATAAGAGCAGAGGGGTTGTTCGTGGACCCCAATTCTTTTTATGAGATAGATGAGCTCAAGTGCCCCTGATCGACACCCCCGCCATGTTCCAAATGCATTCATTTTAATGTGGTTGTTAAAAAACACAACAAGAAGTGTATTGTTATAACAATTTTGTCATACAATTTAATTTTCATGGTTACCATAAAGGGGGGAAGCTGGCACTTTCAACCATTTATCCATCACTTACAGCTAATTATATCAACAATGTATCCATTGCTTCCAGATAATTATGTCAACTATAGCCATTTTTCATTGATAATTATGTCAACTGTTAATAATCTACTTTTAGTTATCTATTTGAACTTTTAACCCATTACTCGACTATTCAAACCATTTATCCATTACATCTAGCTACCTATTTCAACTGCTCCCTTGCCAACTGACTCAGGTTGGTGGACGGTAAAATCCTATTACCAACTATCAGTTGGTATATTTTTTCAATCAATTCCTAATTACATTTATTTATTTTTTTACACAAGTTGAGCTACTGCACAGCTCCTCCCACACACACCAGGTTATTGCAAAGCACCTACTTGTCAGCAATCACTGATCTATTACAGTTTAATAGATGGTGTTGCGGACATGGCAGGCGGCTGTAGCCTTAATACATCTTAATATTCACTGTGTGTTCGGTCTGGATGTGACAGTGATGTCCTCTGACTGCTGAGCACTGCGACATCCCTAAATACCCAAGTCAACGCTTTCCGGCATATGAATTATAGATGGATCCGGCCGAGCTGCCGCCCTCTTCTCTGAATAAGTAAAGCGGTTCTGCCTGCAAGTCCTGGTGGAAATATAGTGTGTGTATGTCTGACAGCGTGTGTGTGTGTGTGTGTGTGTGTGTGTTGATATGTACGCTCCGGAAGAGGCAGCAAGGCAGATATTAACGGATTAAATAATAATGAACAGGGCCGTCATCACCTTCCTTCCTCCCCATGGAGGCAGAGGAAGAGAGGGAACAGAGGGGAGGCTTCCGGTGACATCATCACAAAATATACTGTAAGTGACCTGTTCAGCAGCCATATACTACTCATATGTGACTGAAACACAACCCACCCAGCAAGGCGAATGTTAGGCTCCTCTCTACCAACTAGTTTTTTTGAGTAACTCTACTCTTATAACTCCAATAAATCAGCGGATCTGTTGTTTTTAGAGCAATTCGATTGTATGTTGTATTGCATTTACATCCATTCTGTAATGTATAAGAATATAGGAGTCATATAAACCTTTAGACAGGTGTTTCCTTTTTTGTAACAATTGTAAAACTTCCCGATCAAAGGAAGCGTTGCTGTGTAATTCTAGTACTGACCAGGTCGGCCACTGGGGACTTCTTGCGATTCTGTTTCTCCACCTCCACTTGCATCTTGGCCATCGGCTTGGCCATAGCCAGGGCCAGCTTCGCCTCCGCTTGCAGCTTCTTCTGTCGACTTAGGAAGTCCATGTCCTCCAGTGACTCAGAGTCGTCCTCTGTGGTGTCCCTGTCCGAGTAGGACGAACTCTGCTTGGACTGCAGGGAGGACGTGATGGAAGGAGGAAGAGCGAGAAAAGATAAGTATGGCAAGGTGGAATAAAATATGGAAGAGACAACGGATAGAATAAGAAATGAGGGAGAAAAGGAGAGATAAGAAAGACCAGATCAGAGAATAAATGTTTATGTATTCTTGGCATTTTGGTCGGTATATTTTACGCACTGATGGGAACGTCATTTTACATCAAATAGGATGTGAGGAGAGCGCAGATGAACATGTAAAGAGAAGATAATTTTCTCGTTCGTCCTCTCTTTCTGTTAAATGTGTCTCAGGCTGACGGGAGGTTAATGTGGCCAGTCATCCATGGCCATGGCGAGCGTATTCCAATTCATCTCTCATTTGCTGCCCATGAATTGGTTAACAGGCCAGAAAACGTGAGCAAAGACGTTCATAGAGAAGCCTGACCGCTATTTCTCTGATTCATCGTGAACATCTCACCCGTATCTCACCCCCCTTTCATTCTTGATCTGTCTAAAAGTGTTCTAATAGTAATTTAAAGATTTAAGTAATTTTCTTTCATTCTCGATTCTGGAGAAATACAATTATAATTCTGCCTGCTATCAAAGCGCACTCGTGAACATCGGTGCGTACCATGGGGGACAGAGGCGTGTCCAGACTGGTCTCCGTCTTGCTGTCATCGGCATCGCTGTCCTTGTCGCTGCCGCTGTCATTGACAAAACAGATCTGGAGGTTCATCCCACTCTGCAGCCTGCAGGGAGAGACAGCCATAGATTCAAACGGCGGACATCATGAGCAAAAATGCAGATAGAAGTCAAGGCAGGTAAATGTTGTCTCTTTCTGCAGTAATTGACTCGGACCGGGGCCCAAACATGATGAGTATGCACACCGAACTGTTTGTACTACAAGTGGAAAAGTGGAAAGAAAATTACGAGAAATGGAAATAAGATCCTAACAGATGTGAGCTGCCTTCAGAATTAAGGACGGCTCGTGTTTTTAATCATCTCCCCTCTTGTCTTCAATGTGGATCGATCCGGGAAGCCTCCGGTAGGTCTGATCCAATCTGCCTGCACCGGTGGGGCTGTTTGTGTGCCACGGAGCAGCAGAATATCACTAGGTGTAGATCCAGCCCACTGTCGATCAATAATCTGCCTTTTCAATGCAGTAATTACAAACAGAGCTGATTGATTACACAGCATAGATCCAATCCGTTCAAATTAAAATAGGACCTGAGTGGTCGATTGTTTATTTTGGGGAGAGGCAGCATCCAACACCTTCCTGTAACTTACATTGAACTGATTGTGAACGCATTTACTAACCTTTATGATGACTAGCAGCTAATATAATTTGATGCCTCTACAGTGTAGACTTATATATCTGGCAATATTAGCTTATTGCTTTCATATTAGCATTACAAATATGTCAGCTGATAAGTAAAAATAAATTGCAGTAGAGAACATTTGAGGTAAGACTGTCACCATTACATTGTTTGTTTGAGAACTGACAAGTTCATCTTTTACCTAATTTTAAATGGTCTCATTCAGTCCATATCTTGTTCACAAAATGTTTATAATTGAAGGTGTGTAATTATACACAAACCACATTGGAGTAATGCTGTTATTATAATAAATTTTATGGCTTAATAAATTTAAGAGATCCTAATAAAAATATTGGCCAATATATTGTTATCTGATTCATAAATTCTCAAAGTTTGATAGTGGTATCAGCCTCAAAAATCCAGTATAAATAAAAGTGTGACACTATAATCAATGACAAGGCATTAAGAATCATAATCAGACATCAACCCGCTGCAACAATATTGAGAAATCCACATGATTCAAATCACAGGAATAAAAGAAGCACACTAGAGAGTTTACACAACATACAGTTGCAGTAAGGTAGAGTGTAGGAGTGTGTGTGTCTATTGGGAAGTGAAAGCACAAAGGCCGACTGTGTGGCGCTCATGCACGCTGCACAAATCCTCTCGGCTTACTGTCATTCTCTTCCTCCCTGTTTGTTGTATCTTTACTGGTACCCATGACTGTAAATCTAGATCTTTTAGATTTTCCTTTTTAAAAAATGTTTAGCTTCTGTAAAAAAAAAACTTCTGTATTTTTAACGTTAAACCACAAACCACAACAATAAATCTAGAAAAACACCTGTCACACGTTTATTGATGAAGAATGAAGGAATATGCCAGAGGTCTTACCGTGAGGACAGGCTGGGTTTGCCGCTCTTACTGCAGCTGGTGTAGATGCCTGGCCCATCGTCAAAGAAACTGCCAAGGGCCAACTTCTGCCTGATAGACTCCCTCTCATTCTTTTGGGCCTGTAACAGGAGAACCACAAGGTAAGTTTACCTGTTTTATGACCCTTTTTGACGACCTGTGTTGTAGTTTCACAATGAGGTCAGAGGTCAGGGTCAAGCTGGTAGGCTTGTTGTCATGGCACCTCAAGCCCAGGTACTTATATTTAGTTTTCTGTCACGCTGCATCACCCCGGCCCCCACCCCCACACAACTAGCTGTATTCACAGAGAGCACTTTCTGACAGTCCAAATCACGAGTAGCAGTATATTAATAGCAGCAGCCTCCTCCTAATTTGCAGTAAGAGTTTCAGTGTCATCCTAACAAGGTCTGACACAAAGTGTGGAGTCAGCTGGAGTACTGAAGAAAATGTGTGAAGTTGGGATCATTACAAGTTGACATTACCAGAAGTCACCAGCAGATGGTGCTGTTGTCTCAGAGACCAACTAGTGAGCCGCCACACAGACAGACACACAAAGTAGGTCTTCTCATAAAGGACTGCCATAGGATCAGGTTTAGGTATGGTAAACTCCAGAGGAATAGGAGTAATAGCCGTTTCACACATTCTTAATTCTGCAAGAATCTTAACATTACACATTTCCAGAGTCACTCTCGCTTGGCTTCCTCCCAATCCTGAATTCTTAACCCAGTGCAGCTTCAGCTTTGGCAGCACTTCACACACTCTCTCACACACCAGTCTCCACAGGATGTCTCGTCTGTGCTGGTAAAACATCTTACTGAGGTGCAAACAACTGACTGTTTGGAATCAAAAGGGGAAGAGTTAAATCCTCTCTAGCACTATTTGCACATGCTACTGCTGCAAACAAGGATTAGAGCACAGGTTTTTGTCACGCCTTAGGAAGGACTTGAACGACGCCAGTCTAAACACTGCAGTGCTCCGCCTAACGAACAGGAAGAATGGAGCGCTTTTAAAAATACTGTTTTACTTGGTGTGAGCTGTGAAAATGATTGGAGGTCTCAATCACTGGTGAGTTGGTGAATCTTTATAAGAAAGCAATGTGTAGTGATTCATTCATATGGGCTGCATGCTAGAGATGGGGACAACTCAGTGTTCAAGTCATCAGACAACTTTAGAAAAACGCATGAATAAAGTTGGTTGTGTGGAGGTTAAACATATAGTGCATTGACAACGTAATGCTATATCCATAAAATCTGGGTTACCTTGATTAATAAACTACCTGGTGCCAGGCTTCTATGATTATTCAGCAATTATGTATTATTCAGCACCAAGCCCAAAAAAACATAATTTTATGGATCACAATGTTTTTGTTCTAATTTTTTTGTAACTTGTTATGGTTCAAATGTATACCATGAAACTTTAACAGGGACCTCCTTCCCCCACACACACACACACACACACACACACACACACACACACACACACACACACACATTTCTGGTCTGTACTTCTACTTCTACTTTAAAATAAAGACCAAAGGAAAAAAGAGAGTAGGATCGCAGTGATAAGTTGGAGAGCAATCCTTCCTCAATGGATCTGTCTCTTTCACGTTATCCCCCGCTCCACTTACTCCCTCACACAAGGTGTACTTTCTCATCTATCTCTGTTCCTCACATTCACATTCTTTACCCACCTAATTCAGACTCTGCAGACCATTGTCTTTCTCTCTCTTCCTCGTTATCCCCAATTCCACTCATCTCCTTCCATCTCCATTTCTGTCCGCTAGCCTCAGGCCTTGACTGTTCTTCTATCTCTCTGCTGTTTGTTTTCTTCTTCCCTCTCTACATTGCTTACAACAGCTTCATTTTCCATTCGTTTTCCCAACTCCTTTGCTCCCTCCATTCCTTTCCTTTCCTTTCCTCTCTCTGTCAGTCTCTCCTGACAATTGTGTGCAGGCCTTGGTGAGAGTGGCCCCACCAAGGACAAATTAACATAATCCCACTCCACACAAGAGCCCGCAACACGCACTTGGCACTGCCAGGGCACAGACTGGCAAGCAGTGGACCTGGCACTGCTCCTTTGTGTGTGTGTGTGTGTGTGTGTGTTTGAAAGATAGCCTGGAGAGTCAAGATGAACACACTTGAGAGTTTAAATTCATTGCTTCAAAGGCGCAACAGCAGCCTGCGTGGTACAGTGCAAGCACACATTTATGTACATGTAGCACACAGCGGACAGACTGTCAATCATGTTACGCAACAGGACAGCTGCTCCAAGCGAAGACGGAGATCAGAAGCAGCAGGTCCACTGAGCATTGTTCACCATTTGCTGCCCTCATGAGGTGAGGGCCGAGAAAAGTTTCAGTTTCAACACAGCGGGTTGTGTTGACGTAAAGACATAAAGAGGTCAAATTAATAAAATAAGTTAATTTCCTCCCTGGAAGTACTTACATTCAGGGATCAGATTTAAGGGTTGTTTATATGAGATATGAATACAGAGAATATGCTGCTGCAATGATTAAAAATGAACATTTCATACACTGCCGCTGGTAAACCCACCAGCCCTCAATAACAAACTAACGTGTAAGTAGATTTGGATAATGTTTGTGATTTATGTAAACATTATATAAACAATACAAGGACAAACCTTTGCATATGTAGTCATAAAAACAATGTTTCATCATAGAGCTAAATATGAATCTTACTATTCACTCTGGTTCTAACCCTTTACATAATGTAAGACAGTCAGGTGTGTTGTGTTGCCCGAGTGTGTGTGTGTGTGTGTGGGGGGGGGGGGGGGCTGTGGGGGGGCTGTGTGTGGTAAAACAGTCATCATGGAACCCCTAAAAAACATTAATAAAGGTGTGGAATTTGCCACTGAGTGGTGGGGGTGAGGAATGAGTATTAATTATGGGCTCATGCTTCTCCTTACTATTCTAAACAATTATTGTAGCATCCAAACCAAAAGCTCAACTTCTGCCTTATCAACTTGGTGTACTTTCATTTATCTCATAATGTAAAGTTGATGAGTTGTCAGAGCCTTTTTAGTGCAGGAAACAATAAAACATTGTTTTCATGTTTTCTTGACTGCTACTCTTGAAGGTTTTATTTTAATTTTAGTTTGGGGTGAATGAAAGGCAACCCTTGCATGTCACGGGCCAGAAGCAAACAACCTTTCTGCTCCGTTGATTGGCTCACTCACACAATGGGTATGAATACAACGTTATTGTAATCCTTTGTGTGCCAAATTGAGTTTCCACATCATGATGATGACATGGACAATTACTGTATCCATTGCATTGTTAACATTTTAGAATGTATTCGGGAAGGGGAACAGAGAGAGAGACATAATGAGTGAGTGACAGCTCTAACCACCTCCCTCATTTCCTGGCCTTGAGCTCCAGAGCCAACAGCACCCAAATTAGATTGGGGAAAACACAATTGGGCTAATTTGTGTTTTTCCTTAATATCAGCAAGCAATTTCCTCTGAAAAACCCTCATTGACAAAGACATTTTCTCTCCTCTGCTATACAACCATTCATATAGAGGGCAATTAAGACCTGGCAATATAGGACACACTGCTTGTTTTGAACCCTCAAATCTTCCCCTCAAATCTTTATTAGAGATGAATTTAATTATCTATGCTAACAAAGAGCGTCTTCCCCTAAATTGTTGGCTCAACACACACACACACACACACACACACACACACACACACACACACACACACACACACACACACACACACACACACACACACACACACACACACACACACACACACACACACACACACACACACACACACACACACACACACACACACACACACACACACACACACCAGGTCTTGAGTACGGGCTATTTCATGACATGTGTGTTTGGAAAAATGAAAGGCTTCACTCTGATATGTTTACCAGACCCGACACAGAGCTACTGCTGAGCTGTGATTGTGTTCTAACTGTGCTGAATAGCTTCACAGTTCAATATACTATAAGAATAATAGCGTCTATTGTACATATTTCTGAAAACATTGTCTGAATTCTATTTAAACATATAGTTGGGAAATACACATACTTGTTTTGTTTCTTTGAGTAAGACAGGGGCATTTATACCACTATCATATATGTTAAATGTGTAGCTACATGTAGCAGCAGGTGAGCCTAACTTAGCAGAAAGACTGGAAACAGAGGGTGAATGTTCAACTCAAAGTCGACATCTTGTGCTATGCCAGACCTACATTCTATCCAAGATAAGGGACCTGACCTATGACCCCTCATATAGTTCAGCCTCAGGTCAGTGCAAGGCTGCTCCTGTCACTCAGAGTCAAAGAGAAGAGTTCAGCAAGTGGTATCAGGCTATACATGTGTGTGTGTGTATGTCTGGGGGGGGGGGGGGGGGGGGGGTTATGGTGGGATAGAAAAATAAAAAGGTAGAATGACAAAGGGAGGAAGGAGAGATGAGAGCATGAAGAGGGTTAAAACAGGACAATGGATCTCCAAGTCACATTTGAGCTTTCTCTCTGCCACTATGGATTTGTGGGAAAAGATTCAGTGTAGGAATCTGTTTTTTCTCCCAAAAACTGAAGCAGATTTAAGGATAAAAGCCTGGTAACTCACACCATATTCGCCCCAAATATCTAAGCAGTTATATACCCAAACCTCAAGCATTACGTCAGCCTCGCATAGCTACACACAACACACTAAGCCCCTCTAACGAATATAGAGAAATACGCTTATTCCCTTGCTGAGAATTAGATGACAAGATCGACACCACTCGTATATCTTCAGTTTGCCTTAGCTGAGCATTAAGACGGGGAACAGGGGTACACAGCTAGTTTGGCTCTGCCTAAAAGGGACACAATCTGCCAGAGGTGCTGGTAGACACATTTTGTTATTGCTGCTGGCTGTGGCTTCATATTGAAGGGACAGACATAAGAGTGGTATCAATCTTCTCATAACTCTCTAGGAGAAAGGGAATGGGTGTATTTCCCAAAATGTTGAACACAAGTAGCTGTATATGTGTGTGTGTTCACATGCTTTTCAGACACTGGGAATGTAAAGATAGATGTTGACACATGTACTGACCTAAAATATTCCACCTCTGTTGACCGCACTGATTTTTCCAGCAGCCCTCAGCATGCATTAGTTTAAATGATTTGACTTATAAGCATTGAATAAGACTCAACATGGTCTTTTACCTCTTTGTAGTCATCATTGAGGTAGAGGTTGGACGTTTTCCCGATGACATCATCCACTCCACTACATTCATCCATATTATCCAGCGCCTCCCTCATCCTTCCCTCCCTCCGTGTCTTCCTATCTTTTCCTCTACTCCCCCGTCACTAGGTTAGTCCAGAGTGACTCCTGAGGTTGAGTCCAGTCAGTACACATCTTATTCCCAGCCAACTACCGCTGCCATGGTCTGACACACACAAAAAAATAAAAGAAATCTACTCCTCTACTGGTGGCTTCTCCTCATCTTTCTCTTACATGTTGTGTCGCTATTTCTCTTTCACTTCCCTGCACTTTGTGTCTACTCCACTCCCTCCTCTGCCTCTCTCAATGGACTGTAAAGCACAATGGTCAGAGGTAAGGCCCCTTTAGACCCTCCCTACCTTCCACCCTCTGGTCAGGGCGGCCTCTCAGAGCGAGGGCGAGCAAAGGAGAGGGAGAAACTCACACTGGTGTATTTCTTTCCGTTTTCACGCCTTGACGTGAGGACAGCAGCTGCTCACAACCAGTTTGAAAAGAGACACCTCAGCCGTGGAATGGCCACGGTGTGTGTGTGTGTGTGGGTGTGTGTATGTTTACGGCAATGTACTTGTTAAGCATGCCTGTGTGTGTGTTTGGATGAATCCTGGTGTGTCTGGAGTCTCTCCTGCACACTATCTCTCTCTGTCTATATGTTTACACCCAGGACTCCTTTTAGATTGCTTTTAGAACAAATTAAAATGTAGATATGCCTACATATTTGAGGTGAAAAGCAATGTGAAAGTGTGTGTTTATGTAACAGAGGAGGTAGTGTGCTCCCTCCCTGCTAAGGTAAAAATAGTGCCCTGTCTGGACTCCAATGCCAGCAGCCCCGGCCAGCTAAACTAACCCTGACAGAGCACAATGGACCATTAGCCTGGCCCACAAACACATTCACACACAAAGTCACTCACTCAGATACACAGAGAGTTCTTGTGCTTTGTATCAGGGACTTACATTTTCAATCTGAGCTCTCCACCGTGTGTAATGATCTCATCTTAGAGAGACGTTATCGACCCGTGACTCATATATTTGTCATAGCCACCCAGACAGAAAATTGTGTCCACATATGGCTGCAGAATCCCACTGTAGGGAAACATGACTTCACACACACCATCAGCTGGTTACACACACACATGGGAAAACTATTACATGTTCATGTGGAAATAAACTCATAAATTCATAAACAGGGGATCGCATTTAATGTTTAAATGGTATGCACATTAATGTATGTGATTGATTAAACATTTGTATTATATTTAGGCATTTATTATATATATATATACACACACACACACATATATACATACTGTATATTCCTAGGAGTTAAACACATTGTGGTGACTGTGTGGGTATTATATTAGCACCAGTGTTGAGAAAATAAAATTATTAGTTATATATATGGAGTTATAGTTAATCCTCTACATTTAGTCAATGACTACATCCACCCACACACATACAGCTTTTTGATGGGATGGAATAAAAATGTCGAAAAAAGTAATCGGAAATATAATTTTGTCTTTCTTTCTTTGACACATCCATCCTCCACCTGCAGAACGAGTCATAGGATGAACCATACAGCACAGTCTGAGATCTAACAGTGATACATGGCTATCAGATAAGGAATACAATAAAATAGCCAGCCAAGGAAACAGGGTGTGCAAAAGAAATGAGCCGACACACACACACACACACACACACACACACATACACAGTGTTGATCTATAAGGATTATGGGTAGAGTCCAGGGAATTACAGAGACACACATACACATATACATACATACATACACATAGACAGGCCAATAAAACCAGTGCTATCTGTGAGCAGGGTGGCCTGTGTGCAGATGAAGGGTGGGGCAGAGTCTGCCCCGCTGATTCTCATTACTGAGGCTGACTTCATGAAGGTGAAGTCAGTGCTGGTTCAAATGGTAGAGGAGGTGGAGAGGGACCTGTGCATGGTAAACCACATTCAACCACAGTTCAAGGGCAAAGGCTGGGGATAGTGTTGCCTGCATGTTTGAGACAAACATGCACACACACACACAGGTTAATTCCTCTGATGCTTGACTGTTGGGTCAGCTGAGAGAGCAAATGAGCGAGAGAGAGAGAGAGAGAGAGAGAAAGAAAGAGAGACACAGCTAGAAAGAGAGAGACACAGAATGGCGTATTGTTCCAAGTGAACAGAGGGTGACTGTGGGAGAGAGGGTTCCTGGCACCTCCTAAGCCTGGGACCCAAGGCCAGTGGCACTGTGTGTGTGTGCGCATGTTTTTGATACGTGTGCATCTAAACTCACCTTTGTTGCTCTTTCTCTATCCTTACCGGGTATGTCTATGATAATGTGATATTATAACACCAGATCACATGCACTGACAATTGCACAAGGAATGTGCTACAGACTCTGATCCGAACTTATTTTGGAAAAAGGAGGAAAAGAACTGGGGCTGCTACCATAGCAACGTGGTGAGAATTTCTCCATGGCGATGCTCTGTGTTCCAAACAAATTGGGCTGTGAAAGGAGCATTGGGCTGCCCATCGGGAAGTTGGCTAACTCACACAGAGGCCGGTGTTTGAGGGGGCTGAAGTTTTGGAAAAATGAATAGAATATTAGGACAAATCATAGTCTTGTTTTCAATAATAAAAAAACTGGCTTATTACACAACAAAGGTGTGATATAGTGCACCCATACATCAGTGTGTAGTGACAATAAGTCAAAACCACACAGTCAAACACCATAAACATGTCAATGAATCCCCTCTTCTAAACTACTCTAGTGTCTTTTTCTCATCTGGGTGTACAATCAATACAACAATATGACCTAAAGTCTGTATCAACGTCTCACATTTACTCTCAAACATTAGGTGGAATTAGTGTGTCTTTTTTATATATTAGTTCATAATATTGACTTTATTGTGTTGGCTCTGTTTTGATAAGTCTATCCTGATTAATTAGTGTATGTCCAAAAACTTTGTAAATGTGCATATTTGTTTCATACACAAATGAGATGAGAGGATTTATATCAATCTTATGTCTGAGCATTAACCTCAGAGCCGGAGATGAGACCTGTTTAGATCGCTTAGCATAATGACTAGAGACATGGAAGCAACTAGCGTGGCTCTGTACGAACTGAAAAAAATACCATCACATTATATAATGAGGGTTTATTATCTGGCCTTATTAATAATTCCTGTATGATCCATCAGTGGTATCTACTGTAGTGATAGTTCTCATTTATAATGCACAAGGCCACACCTCATATACTGTTACAGCAACACCAGAGCTCTCCTTCGCTCCTCTCCAACCAAGCATGACAAACTGCATGAGCTCGAAGACAATATGCACAGCATAAATAGACACACAAACACATAGATAGGCACAGACACACAAATACCGTGAGGCAGGATTCAACATTTATCAGAGTTCCTGAGGCCTTGGCGAGCTGACAGTATTCCTACGAGCCGAGATGACATACTGTGCTCAAGCCGGTAAATCTCACCATCAGCCTTCGACCTGCTGGTTCTGCTGCCGACCGCAATACGGCACCACGAGATTTAGAGATTTACATGAAAGTCTGAGGACGGGATGGGGTATTGAGACCTCAGGTTATAGTTACATGCTTTTAAGTCACCTGTTACTGAATAAAAAGCAGAGCAGCATCAGGATGTAGGGGATGGCCACAGCAGGTGTTTTGTTATTGTTGTGATCTAATGATGGGAAATGTTTTGCTCTTTTGGGCCTTGGTTTAAATCGATAGAAGTGTTTGGTAAACTACGGGTCAAACGGTCCCTTTGTTGGTTCTCTCAGGGTAAGCCTGTGACTTAATTAGCTAATGGTTTCTGACATTAAGAGATAGCTCGCCACAGATATGGAGGGCAAAAAGGGAGAGACAGACTTTTCACTGCTCTCCTCTTGTCTTTTCTCTCCTCTTTGCCTTCAGCCAGAGACAAAAAGAGGAGGACCGCATCTTAATCAAAGCAAAAGAAAACCATGATGCTGATAACTAAAACAGAGATCGCCCAAAGACATGGAGAGTCCCAGGAGACAAACAGAAATACAGGGACAACACCCTGCCTACTGCCCTCATGTTCCACCTAATCTGTTTACTCCTTGTCCATTTTATCCCTTCATTAAACCCCTCACTTTCATCTCCTCTACGATTCCTCTGTTCTTTCCTCCATCGTACTTTGTGTGTGTGTGTTTCATGTGTGTGAGGGGCGCTGTCTGCCTGCCGGTTGCCAGGTTACCAGTCTAATTGAGGGGCCTCTGGAGAGCCGCTGTTATCAGAGCCTAAGCTCTCTGTTCCGCTTAGCCTTCTCATTCTTTCTTTTTTCCCCGCTCCATCTCTCTTTTCTAGTGCATCCCTTAGATTGAAGCCATCTCGGCCTCCTCTTTCTATCCCATACATTTTCATTCCTTATGTCAAAGTAATGTCAATTATATTTCCATCCTCCCTATCATGTTTGATCTCAGTTGCCTCATTTCTCTCTTTCTACCCACCGTTCCCTTCTTTTACCGTTTCATCCCTGCCTTTCGTCAGCTGTCTCCACCAGCCCTTCGGCGTCACTTTTCTCTGGTTATCTGCTGCTCTTTCCTGCATCTTGTCATTATTCTGTCACTGCATCTAGCTTTTATCTAACACCAAACCTGGCAGGAATTCCTTATCCTGTTACACAACTGATCCCTCACCCATACAAGAACAAATCTACTCTGCTGACGTGCAAACACAAATAGCCTGAAGAACTTGGACCAAGATTAATACAAATATTTTGTGAGATGATTTGAGTCTTTTTGAGATTTCTAAATCCTAAACCTGAGAGCAAAGGGTAGTTTATAAATTCCCAAAACCTAACATTAAGCATTAAGAGGATACACACAGAGCTGACAAGATGCCAAAGAGGTGAGCACCACTTGTTGGCACACACCTCAAAGACTACAGGGGAAACTGCAGTACATACATACTAGATCAATCACATTTTTTCATACTAGATCAATCACATTTTTTCAAACAATACACCAACATCTTTTAATCCTAACTCTATTCAAACCCTTTCATGTGCCTAAAACCAGCACCTATAAGGCCCATCATCTCAATGACCCACCCTCAGCTTGCCTTCTCATCACTTCCTCTACAGCTTTCCGTGCATCGCTTCCTGCTTTGACACTTGCTTTTCCCCATCAAAGAAGCTCCATCTTTCTCCTTCAATGCCTCCCCCGGCATATTCAGCTCATGTCTTTTGCCTTTCATGTACCTCTCTGCTTGTTCCCACTCTCCATCTCCACTGCATTGCAGACTTTTTTCCCAAGCAGCAGAGCTGGTTATAGAATAGCAGATGTACAGCTGTGATGCACTTGCTTTTCTTTAATCACGACTCCTTCATTCCTCTTAAGATAAAGTGGGACACTGCTGTCACATGACCCACAAGAATCACACAGAATCATAAACATGCACGCACACATTAACTCATTTACATTTAAATCCTCTCTCACAATTGCACACACAGAGTTCAGTCACGACGCCATACACTTGCATACTTCATGCCTCCTAGACATGGATTGATGAGGCTAGATAAAGAAGAGGTGGAGGGGAGGTAGGACATTATTCCCTTGAGCCAAGAGCTCCCTTAGCAACCCGCCAGCCATCAGATTCACAACACAGAAATACTTCTCTACAATGACACACATATCCAACACATGTGCAACAATGTCGTAGTTTCAACGTGACATTCAAGGATTTACGATAAACTGAACTGAGGAGATAAAACATGATATTCAGGCAATCAGCGGTGCTAATAACAACAAAATCAACGTCAGCTTGTTTCTGTCAATATGGCAATACATCGAAGTTTCATGTAGGTCTGATAACTACCTGGTAAGAACAGTTTTCCTGGTGGACCATCCTTCACAGCATTCTAAAGTGGAGTTGGCTGAGCTGGGGGAACAGGAGTGGGACTTGGATAAGATTCCCAGCCCTGTAGTGGTATTCCAAAAGGAGAGGATCCTACCAAGTCCTCGATCCAAACTAAAGAGATTAATTCTCCTGCTTGCCTGTCTTTCAGTTTAGTTTAGTCTCTGCTTTCTGTCTGTGTCTTCTGATCGTTTGCTCTTCTGTCTTCATGAGAGAGGGACCGGGTCTGATCGCTGCTTCCCCAAAGCTAAAAGAGTGAAGGGAACGAGAGACTGGAGGAGGGGTGTGAGAACGGGAGAGAAAAAGAGAGAGGGAGGGGAGCAGGGAAAAGCAGAGTGCACTCGCGGGCGCCTTTCCCTGTCTGGTTCGGACTGAAAAGGGGGAGGAGCTGTTGGGCTTAGTGTATGCAGAGTCGGGCAGTGGGGAGAGGGGACAGTGGAAAACAGAGGGAGGGTAAGGTTGGCGTGGGTCAGGGTCGGAATGCCATTCTGCTGTTTCATATGGAGGAATGCCAGAAAAGAGAGAGAGAGAGAGAGGAAGAGAGGGCAGAGGAGGGACTTTCTTCCTTAACTTTTATGTTCATCCCTACCTGGGCTGCATAAATAGGATGCTGCAATACCTAAGACTCAACCTGAACAGGGAAGGTGATCAAAGTTCGAGTGATTTTAGCCATTTTTAACAGTTTCATTGAACGTTTCCCTCACTGATGTGTTTGTGTCATCTTAGCCTCTTAGGTGTCAAAGTACACATTGTGGTCTTTGCATGGTTTGTACATTTTCCCCTCATTCTCCGTCTGTCTCTTTGTTGGATTATAAACTCAAACAGCAGATGGCCGGTTTACAATCCAGGCCAACGTACTCAAATAATCTCTCCCTTCTCAATCTCTCCATCCATTCCTCTATCCTGACCTCTTCGCATTACTGTTATAAACCCACCTCTTTGTTTTCTGCTTGTCTTTCTTTTTGATCTCACTGCAATGTAAACATGTGTCATGCTTTGTGAGATGTTTGCATTGTCTGTAGATTATTTAGCAATTAACTGATTAATCATTTAGTTAAATAATTTGAATTGACTTAAAATGTCAGAAACCAGCCTGAAACAAAATGATATTCAATTTACAATAAAATAAAAAACACTACGTAGGAATTCCAAATTCTTTTGAACATTTTTGCTATACGTAGACTATTAATCATATGTATTAATCACTCATCAAAACTGTCTTAAATGTCTATTTTTTGACTGGTTAATCAACTAATCATTTTAGACTAATCCTTTCCATCATTTTAGCTTGTTTTGTTCAAACCAGAACTGTACAGCAGGGGAACAGCTTTGCACAATAATTTGGGAGTGTGATGCAATTCAATTGTACATCTGTTTCAGCTTTCATGTTTTATTTGGCAAGTTGGAAAGCTATATACACCTCCTGTTCTCTCATCCCTCCTTTCTGGCCAGATCTCTCTATCTGATATTGATCTTTGGTGGGTGAAGCTGCTTTTCCAGATAGGACCAATCTTAAGTGTAATGACCTGGAAGTGGATCGATGAGCTCCCTGCTCTGATCTCTCTGCTGCACTTCACTGGCTCTGGTTTGGCCTTCTGCTTGGAGCCCATCTGGGGCAGACTGGAACAGTGCCCATCATGTCACTCTAACCTGGGATGTAATCATCTCTGCATGACATTGACCGGCGATAAACATGTTTTTCTTATTGTGAAAGCTACTGGGCCTCGTAAAAGCACTCATAAGCTTACGCTGAGTTTACAGGCATAAAGTAAGTAGGTGAAAAGCAGAGATGCCAAGCGTTAAATAGCAGAGAGATTAAAAAGTGGCTGCTGAAAGAAGTCAAGCGTATAGCACATTTTTCTCCTATTCCGTTTCTGTGTTGCTGTGTTTCTGCTGCATGTGTTAGCTTGTGTGTGTTCCACTGCATTAGCCATTAGTACATTGGTAAAATAAGGGTTTTAAGGGCCCTCTAGAGACAACAAGTGCTTGAAGAAAATCACGATCAAGAAGTTTAATAAGTGGTGACTTGTAGAGAATGTTTGTTGGACTACACAGCTCAATCACATTTCACACAATTATACTGCTGATCCCTAGAGCAGTAATGTAATAAGGACTATTTCAAATGTGCCCGCCACATCATTCCTTTCCGAAACTGACAATCTTTAAGATCTTTACAGCTCCAGACGCATTAAAGCCTGATGCCGCTCCCTTTTGGATATAAATGCTACTGATTTGTCTTTTCCACACATATGCACACACACACACACACACACACACACGGGGGACAACACAACTTTGATCACATCTGTGAGTCATCCTCTGATACAAGAATCCACAGCAACCCCCTCTCTCTCCTCTATCTCCATGGTAGCAGTCACTCCTTTGCCCCCACCCCCCCTCCCTCCAGCTGACCTTCACACGGTTGTCAAGGTTACAATCTGAGTCACAGCACAGGTGGAGACCGAGACAGCCCATCTTTATCCACACCAGAAAAGACAACTACACTTGACACACCCATAATGTAGTGTGGCTCCTGATTCTCAAACGATGTGTGAGCCACCTTACATAGCCCTAAAAATATTGCGATGATTTATGTGGCCCAGATAAGCACAAAGGAGATTCAGATCTAAAATGATTTACTGGAGAGTCAAATAGACTGCATAGGCCTCCCACACACCACACAATATATAAACAATATGTTTGTCTGTGCAGCTAAAATACAGTTGTATGCTGACTCAAATGGCAAACTTTGACAGTAGTATGTCATTTATTCCTGCACGGAGGAGGAGAATTGCTGCTATGTGTGTCACTCTCGCTGTGAGGGTGTGTTAGTGTACATTGAGCACTGGAGCAGCTCGTCTCATCCTCGCTTTCCTCCTCTCATCCCACACATCAAAACAACACTCATGTGGGGCTCTGTGTGTTTAACTCTGCCGAGGGCATACTTATAGATGCAAACAGAAATATTGAATATCTAATCATAAGTCACTGATAACAGAGAACAACATGGTGGTTCACTTTATATTTTACTGGATACAGAGAGACATGGAAATGGTACGGTGGGTGGAGGACAGGGTTGGGTCAGATTACTTTGAAACGTAGTCACTTACTGAATACAAATTATAAGGCAATTTTTTTGTAATAGGTAACGTAATCCATTGGATTGCAAAGATTTGAATACAATTTTCGGATTACTTCAAAATCCAACATGTTGAACACTAACAAGTGAATGCAAAAATTAGACTCCCACAAATATTCAAATAAAATGCATTTAGCATATTAATAATTTACAGTTCAAATTACTGTTGGAAACACTCGTACTGACACAAACTATCGGTGTACATTGTGTATGCTACAACATGTGGGATGCTGTTTCCTTTGTGTACGATTTATTTTTATCAGAGGCCACATGGAGGATCACGTAACACAAGTTAGGAGGGAAGCAGATGGATGGGATCAAAAAGAAACTGTGGACGGAGAGGGAGGTGAGGGAAGGTTTGTGGGGTCAGAGGTATAGTACGAGCATGAAAGGGGCGGAAGGTTGGAGGGGTAGATAGTCAGTGACGTATATATGGGTAGGAAGCGGGAGGAGGTTTCAGAGATGGGGGGCAGGGCTTTAGCCAGGTGTGGAGAGCGCCTTCTGAGTCTCCGGTGTCTGGTTCAACCCTCTGGGCTTAACCACTTTTTTGCAACACATACAAAATAATAATTTTCCTTAAAACATTATCACGAGTGGCAACATGAGAGGAGTAATTTATTTGGATATACAGCTAAAAACATTCTGCCATAAAATATCAAGTCACCAAGAACTATAAACTGATTGCACATTTTTTCAAATGTAATTTTTTTGGTAATCTAATTACATAATCCTGATTATATGTAATCTGTAACTTCACAACCCCGGTGTGCAGCTCATGGAAAAACCCCAACCGGATTCTCAGTCAAGCTGTGACGCCTCCTCCCTTTGGCTGACAAACAGCTTGCCCGCTCTCTTTTCAGCGTCCTTGCCATCTACGCCGTCTTCCTTCCTCTCTGGCCTTTTGGTGCTACTACATTTCTCAATCTTCCGCTTCCTTCCCTTTCTCTGCCTGCCTCCCCTTCCTTCTCCGCAGAAGCAAGGGGAGCACACATGCTTTTAGCGAGCTGACATTTTGTGCCAGTGTAAAAACAATGCACAGCGAAAGCAGGTTGGCTCAGTGTGAGGGCCAGATTCTGGTATTAATGAGCTCCCTCTGACAGGGAGGAACTGATGTGGAAGGCCGGGGAGTGCATACGTGTGTGTGTGTGTGTGTGTGCTCAGTCTTATGATCAGCCACCAGAGGTTGTTTTAATGAGGCCTTTCTGTCTGCAGTTGGTGGTGGAAAGACTGAGTCTGCTGGGACCACCGGGCTGCTTTAATATTCGCTTTACATTTTTAAATGCGTCACAACAAATGTGTATACCAACCGAGTAAATGATTAACTGGCCACCAATTACACATGTGCACTGATAAAAAAACAGAAGTAGTGAGTCACAGTGAATATTAAGCAGCTTATAGACGCAGATTCTTGCTGTCGTGACTACAGGAACTGACTTTAGTCCGGAGCTGAAACAAGTAATCCTTTATTCTACAGTTTCAATGACGAGCCCACTAATCAACAAACAATTCATATTCTTTTCAATAAAAATTTGTAAACATTCTTTGATTGATTCCAGATCTCAAATATGAAGATTTGCTGCTTTTATTGGTTCTTATAACATTATAGTATTGATATCTTTGGGCTTTCAACGTTTGGTTGGACGAAAGAAAATATTTGTAAAATTTGATTTGAAATTATTATTTATGTAGGCATTTTTACCTGACAAGTGTAGAAATGGGGGAGAGGAAAGAGGGTATATGACATGCAACTAAGGTTAAAATCCACCCCGAGATGTAGCGGTTATATGGCATGCGCTGTAACCACTCCAATCCACATAATTTAATATTTTGGACTGTTGGTTGGACAAAACAAGCATCATGAAGACATCATCTAAGATTTGATGACATTTCACAGACTAATCATCCTTAGCTGCAGCCCTACTTCAGCCTGATGGAATGATTGTTCTTGTGTTATGAGTATGTGAGGTGATAAAAGTGCACTGACTGTGCTCTACAGCAACAGATGAAGCTCTCTGCATGACCTGGCACAAATTCCCTCATTCCCTCTCTATCATTCTCTCTCTCTCTCTCTCTCTCACACACACACACACACACACACACAGAGACACGCACACGCACACGCACACGCACACACACACACACACACACACACACACACACACACACACACACACACACACACACACACACACACACTGTAATTAGGAGCAGAGAAGAGCAGTGTTTCATGTTCCAGCTCCAAGCAAGCAACCGCATGCATCACAAACGCAGGCCACTAACCCTTTATTCTCCCAAAAAAGAGACAGGAGAGGTGATGGATAAGAGCTTAAAATCCTTTACTGCTTAGAAAACATAAAGCTTCTTTTTCTCGTTCTCAATTTCCAGCTCTCACTCTCTTTTTGTTGCCTCCTTGCAATAAACCTTGTTTTTTATCTCTTTCGGTCCCGTTTCCACTTATAAAGCCGGTCTGTGTGTGTGTGTGTGTGTGTGTGTGTGTGTGCTCTGCTCCGTAGTGACTGTGCAGAATGAAGACTGACACGTAGCTATAACATTAGAGGCCGTCTCCTCACTGCTACATAAATCCCCATTTCCCCCACAGCACGCTCTGCCACTCACAGCCTCCGCCCCTCTTTGATAGATTTCATAGGGTTGAGAGGGGGACCCAGGCTGAATGTTGGCTGTATGAGAACATTATGCTATAATGCTTCCTGACAGCTTGAGGAAGAGGACAATTAGCAGGGAACAGGAGTGGGAATGGCAGTGAACAACAGGGGATGTCTGGAAGAAAGGGGGACGGAAAGAAGAGAAGGAGAAGAAGGTGGAGATTGGCAACTGTGGAGCAAAATGAGTTTGAGACTTGGTATGAACCGAAGCTGAGTTCCACCCCAGACAGGATATAACCGGATACAACACATGCAGGTGTGGGGGGCTCTCAGGCCTTGGTGAAACATGGTTTGAGTGAATCAGAGGAAGGGTGTGTTTGTGTGAGTTCTGAATCAATCCAGATGATCAACCAGACAAACAAGGGAGGAAAGCTGTAGGCTGTGCCTTTCCACCTGAAACACTGTTATCCTATCTCCAATCATAGCAGTATCTTTATCCGATTTACCCACAATGCATCTGGCTTGCCTGATGACATGATGAATCATCACACTAGTGTAGGTGAAATACTTGGTACCCTTCCACCTCAACAGAACAGAAAGTAAACGTATCTGTCAGTTAACCCCTAGCATCATAGTCATAAATACAAATAGGTTTGCATGTGTCTGTGTTTGTTTACGTGGAGACTAAGAGAAATGATCAGGCAGCTGATTAAACTGTACTTTGACACCAGATAAGAGCAGTTTAGTACTCCTCACGAAGCTGTAGATGAGACTCAAACTTAACTTGTCGTATTTCTTGGGTGTTGTGTTTCCCCTGGTTACAGCAGAATGTTTTGACAGCCAGCAGGTCTATCTCAAAGTTTACATGAGCATGTGCAGGTGCCTAATCCATCCAGACAAAACATAGCATAGCAGACCGCCTGACTTGAAAACTGACTTTCCTTTTAAACCACCATTGAAGGCCATGGGCTCCTTCAACAACAAACTACTACATATCATTGCTACTTGACAAACCAGTGTTGACCTTCTGGCACATGTGGCTGATTGAACATGTTAAATCATCAACAGAGATAGAGCACTTAGTGATAGAGCATACGCGTGTGAGCTGTTTGTTGACCACTGATTGGCTGTTCTGTTATTTTTCCAATTGAATGGAGCTCTGTACGTTTGATTGGGAGGATTTATTTTGCCCCTCCTGGCGACATGGCGACGGCTGAGCCGGCGGCTCGCAGCTCTAGGTGCAAACTACGGAAAAAGTGCTGACAGAGCGAACAGTGTTTACCTGAGGTGTAACTAGAGGATGGGTGTTCGGCCATATGAGAGCAGTGGCCATGAGCTAACCAGCGGGGCACGCTCACATACACAAACATGCACTAAAAGCATGCACGTCTGGCCCAGCTTTGTCAACATAGCTCAGAGAAGCTGTAATAACAACACACACAGAGGCAGAGCAACTCCATTCTCTGGTAGACAATACAATACTCTACTATATCTTTAGCTGATAGTTACTTGTTGCTATATTAATGCTCTAAATCACATGTATTGCACCTTTAAGGTAGTTTGTTCTAGTGGTTTACTCCTGAAGCAGAGGTCTACAATGCAAGCTGCACCTTCTTATCTGACTTATTCTCCATTTTTACTCCAGGTGTAACAACACCCTCAAAACACATTTGTCTTGTTTGTCTTTAGGAAGTGTTTTGGGATTCAACAGCCTCCTTGTTTCCTCCATGCATGTGCATGTGCAGACTGCTAAAGCAGTTGCCCGTCCGTTCTAGTCGGTGGTGTGTGCAAGAGCAGCTTTTGACAGAGGACCTGAGGTGACATCCAGAGGCAACACAAACATTTTAATGAGTTGGACTCTTTCAAGTTCTTTGAGATCGGCTTGGTGTCAAAAACTTTCTCTGTACCTCAAAGTAAAAATGACTTTCAAAGCAGGTGTAGAGCACGAAGATTTGCATATTTAAAACAGGATTCAAATATATATGGACTGCAAATTTGCTGATATTCTTTCTTTGCCAGAAAGAGAGAGGGCTACCAAGAAGTAGCAACCCACATATGGCCAGAGTCCTTCCAGCCTGAACCTGCTCTTAGTTAAAGGGTCAGTCACACAGGACATTAGATGCATGGACAGATGTGCAGCTGGCTCTGCTTTATGTTCCATTCGCGACATATTTAACTTTTCTGTTTCATACAAACTCAAAAGACAACATATCACAGCAGAGGAATGTAGTGCTCTATTATACATGTATAATTAAATTAGGAGTCTTTTTGTGAAACAATTGATCGAACTTTGAATCTGACCTCGTCCTGGTTTGATGACAGCCACATCACATTTAATGTTGAAGGGTCTGACAAACCTGACAGAAAGCACACTTCTACAAATTTCATATTTTGCTTTACCTGAGTTAAGTGCCCAACTTGCTGTGAGGAATCCAAGGTTAAGCTGAGATGAAAAACACTCCACTTATAAAAACAAGAAGAAGAAAAACATCTACCAACAGCAGCAGACAGTCAGGATTTCATGAGAAGAAAAAGATATCCTTTGATTCAGTGAGGTGTGCGTGTGTGGACTAACAGGAGACAGAAAACCGCCTGACTCCAAAGCAGAGGCGGTGAAGGTCTGTGTGTGTGTGTGTGTGTGTGTGTGTGTGTAAGGAGAGCGCATGTGTGTGAGCTGCAATGTGCAGAGGGACGGGCGTGTTTCAGCTGGTACCGGCACATACGTACACACACAATGAACAGTGGTTAAGCCCAGAGGGTTGAACCAGACACCGGAGACTCAGAAGGCGCTCTCCACACCTGGCTAAAGCCCTGCCCCCCATCTCTGAAACCTCCTCCCGCTTCCTACCCATATATACGTCACTGACTATCTACCCCTCCAACCTTCCGCCCCTTTCATGCTCGTACTATACCTCTGACCCCACAAACCTTCCCTCACCTCCCTCTCCGTCCACAGTTTCTTTTTGATCCCATCCATCTGCTTCCCTCCTAACTTCCGACTTGCCTTCTTTGCTTTTCCAGAAAAATATCTAAGTCAACTACTCATTGCCTGTGCCTATTTATTTCAAAATAACTGCACTGTCAAACTATTTATTTCTTCTCCAACCACTTGCCCTTCTTTGGCTCTACGTGGCACACTCTAAGTACAGGGTGAAGGCAGTAGTTAGGTTGTTAGTGGAGGCCGGCCAGCATAGTTCAACTGTTGAACTTGTTCATAATCACAGAGCACAGAGTGAGAGAGGGAGAAACAGCCCAATCCCGCTCTGCCGTTGCTTTTTTCTCTAACCTCTCCTTTCTACAGCCCTTGAGTTTGTTTCTCCGGCAGAGCACTCCACGTTGCCACAATTTCTTTATTTTTTTTTTTTTTACTGTTTATACAATGTGCTTGAGCTGCACTTTCCAATTTCATAGTTGTTCATCAACCTGTTACTTCCTCTGATAGCTGGAAAAACCTAAAGAAAAATCATCACATCTGTCTGAGATTATAAACTTGAAAGTGGTCCAAATTCAGAAAGGCAGATGGATTTATGGCAATAATGTCACGTAAATGATGTGACTTTATTTTAAGTCCGTTCTAATTACTTTAATAAAACAATCTCACCTTGAATATTATTTACATAAAGTTGGTAGGCTTGTAAAAAAACAATTAAAAAATATGGTAAAAACTGATGCAGCAGTGGCCGACATATCCTGACTTATCCTGTCCAAGTCCAAAGTACCCATAATGCAACTTAGAGTTACAGAGGACATATAACAGTTTTCACAGTCAACAGATCCAGATCCTACACTTTTAAAGTAGGAGTGGAGCTGCAGGTCCCAGCACAGGCCCCATCTTTCTAACCACAGTTTGGCAATGGGCTGTTTTTAAATTGTGTGAGTAAGTCTGGGTTGGTGCGCTCTGAGGTTTAAAAAAGAAGTAGCCGGGAGGCAGGGATTTAAAACAACAAACAGGTACATTCCTGAGTATAGATAGCAATACATGTAGACTGACCCCATCTCTGCCTTTTTCACCTCAAGACCGGCTCAGAAGAATACTATTATTGTTTGCCTTTCAGGGGTGCAGGGCTAAATGGAGGGTTAGGGGTAGTGTTACGCCTAGTGTACTTGAGGTCCCTGTGGGCCCCTCTCTGCCACGCGACTCCAGAGTTCATCAGAAATAAATTACGAGCAGGTAAGCAGGCTTCCTCCTGACCCCAAAGCCTGCAGGCGGACGCGGAAATTACAGCAGCCAGAAACTACCACGCCCTAACTAAACACACCTGCACCAATGTGACTGGTTCATTTGCACAAAAAATAAATAACATGCAGGATAAGCGAGGGTTCTTATGGCACAGATTATCTAGTGTTTATCTACAAGTAAACACGGCATTGCATGATGGAAAATAAATGGCACTCTACTGTGTGTTTGACATGTCAAATGCAAAGGAATAGTTTGACATTTGGCTTAATTGTAAAAGTGACAAGACTGTCTCTGTAACAGCTGAACTTGTCCTGTTTACACTTTGGCTTTTGGTTGGATGAAACAAAAATTATATAAAGTACCAATTATGGAGCTTTAGCGGTGCTGATGGGGGATTTGTTCACCTTTGGACAGAGACAAGCTCTTTATGCTACGCTAAGGTGACCCACTGCTGGCTGTAGCCTTATAGTACCATACATGGCAATCTTTTCATCTCACTCTTGGCAAATAAGTAAATAACCTTGTGACCTAATGACCTTTTCAAAGACCTACAAACTCTACCGTACTATAATTCAACCCTGTCTTTGACCGGGGCTGTTGCCATGGAACTGTGGACCGGACAACCAGTGTGCAGGAAGAGGTCTTAATGCTAGTGACTATATGCTAATGACTGTGTATGAGTATCCCAACTGGCTGGTTTAAAGCTCATTTTCACTGATCCATAGTTTAACATTTCCTGATATACACTAAGTGTTTATGTGGTGTTGCGTAGCTACTGCATCCCACTGGAGACCAGCTAAACCCGGCACCAGGCACTACAGATTATTAGCTTTGAGCTTCACTGTGTCCCGTCTTTCTGAAAGCGCAGATGCTTTTGAAGCTCTACTGAAGCATGAATATCTGTATCCCTCTGGACTCCAGCAACATCCCAGACAGACAGACCCCTCCATACATGAACACACGCATCATCTCGCTAGTGGGTCCCGCCTGAGAGGATGTCTAAATATTTAAAAACATTTTAAAAGCACCAGCAACCCTTTTCCTCCAGGGTGTCTATAAAATCCTTGACATTTCAGAAGAAAGAAACTCAGATGCCCCCTGACATAGAAAGACACAAAAGCTTACGAATGTCTCAGTTCTTAAATTGTCTACTTTTAAGCTCTTGCTAGCAGGTTAGCAGAGGGTCAATACTAGCATTGTCCTCTCATATCACATGTGGAAGCTCAGAGATAGGTCTAAACAATCCAAAAGGTCAAATTAAAATGTCAGATATTCAGTGATGGAGTGTATTGATATGATCCATATGATTAGGCATTCCTCTGTAGAATCAGCAACAGCCCACATGTGTTTTTAAGAGTGGGATTGCCAAGGACATTAGCTTGCCTCCAGTCTTTTCCGGTATATCTCTTCTGCTTTCAGTTTAGGAGGGATTACACGTCTAATTCTAATTTCTTATCTACTCAGGCCATCAAAATGTGAGGCCTGGTTCTTCTCAGGATTGTTTTTTACTTGAAATCGGAAAGACAATTGGAGCTGTGGCACTTTATCAGCATCAGCCACACCAGGACACCACATGTGGTAAAGAGCATGTCAGTGAATGGCTGTGTTTGTGTGTGTGCAGAAGATAGTGGCTGCATGTGGAGACAGAGGCTCTCTTTCAAAAGATTTTCTTCCACCCATCAATTATATCACAGCCCAGTACTGAGAGAGAGAGAGAGAGAGAGAGAGAGAGAGAGAGGGCAGATTTCCCCCAGACTAAAGCGAACCAGGAGGTGACCTTTTCATTTAAGATGGACAGCAGGTAATGAACATTGACGCAACCACATAAGCCATGTGACCCCGAACTGCCTGGTCCTAAAGATACCATCTTCCTGTCCTTTACTCCCTCTTTCCTTCCTCTCATCCCCCACTTCTCCCACTGCATTCTTGACATGCCTTAGGGAGACAGAGGGGGCCTCCAGGACAGACAAACAAAGACACACAACACACACACAAAGGCCCTGGCTACCGCCATTGTGTGTGTGCACTGAGGAAAAGGTCTTGGTGCTTGCATACCAAAAGGGGCACCAATCCCGATTTCTCAAACACACATTTGCCCTCACTTGGTTTTAGGCAGCGACACAAGAGCTCCGTGTCGGCACTGAAACTGTGGCTGCTGTAAACTGTTTTCTCCCACTCCTCCCTACACATTTTTTATGCTACACCCTTTTGAACCCACAGACCAACAATAAACCATAAAACTCTTGCTGGGACTGCGATTTAAAATGTGATGTCATGAGATTGTATGTGAATCATAACAGCCTTTAGTGCTGGAGCTGCTGGTGTGGCATGAAAGGCCTGCAGCAGCTCTCTGCAGAATGTCTGTGCAACACTGACCTCTTCTGGTAGAAATACCACATAGCCATAACAAAGGACATGCAGATTTTAAAAGAATTAGACTTAACAGATACAAGACTGAAAGGTCAGCAATACATATTTGCTGTAGTAATTATCTGTCCAAAGTAATGAAATAATAACAACTGCTTGTATTGTTGAATCTGTGTGCACATGTAGCCCGGAGTTCCACAGTGGTCAGGTTAATAGCTGGACCACATCGCTTAGCGCTTAGCCGACTAATCCCTCTTCCTGACTCCAGCTAACCTGACCTCATGTGTCCTGGGTCCATATGACACAGTAAACAGTTGGATTACAGATGCCCACCAGAGCATGGGGAATCTGTGTGAGATGGTAACCTTTGACACACACAAGCAGAACAACCAACGGGAACATAAAGAAACAACAAAATCCTTCGACACTTACCGAGGTGTAGTTGGTCTTGCCCATGTTGTGGTTCTGGTTGTGGTTGAGATTCTGGTTCTCCTGCTCTCTGCACTGCAGCCCAGCCAGGTGTCTCTCCAGGGCTGCCCAGTCCATGGTGGGGAGAGGCTCCTCCTCTACAGCCTCCTCCTCTTTGTATCCCCCCATCCGTCCCCCAGTCCCTTCACTGCTTCCACTGCCTCCTCCGGCTCCACCACCAGCAGCACCCCTGTTAGTGCTGCGGCTCCCCCTACCTTGAGTGGAGCTACGGTGTCGGGGCTTGGGAGTCCCTGTGACCCTCTGTGGTGTACCGGGGGAATGAAGCTGTTGGCTCCTGGGCAAAATCAGATTGCCATTCTGTTTCAGTTCCTCAGGGACGGCTGCGGCTGAGGTGGCAGTGTCCCCGCCAGAGGCCGGAAGGGGTGGAACGGTCTTCACATCCTGGAATTCTTCAGCGAGGCTGCGACTGTTCACTATCTTCGTATAGCCTTCGCCAAGGCCGTCAACCCCCACAAGGGCTCCTCCGCCTTCCTTTTGACCAGGAGGCTGTGGAGAGATGTAGTCTTCTCCATACTCGCTCTCCCACTCCTCTATCACCTTCTTCTTATACTCTTGGTAGTCCTCGTCCTCCTCATAGTCCTCTAAGGTGACCAGGTCTAGAGAGGGAGAGGATTTGTAGTCCTCCAAAGTGGCCAGGTCAAGACAAGGGGAGCAAGGTGTAACCTTGTTGGAGTTGGACTCTGAGCTGGAACGACTGGAGGCATCACTCCCCAGGTCCATGCCATCCTCCCGGTAATCCTGCAGCGACAAAGGAACAGAGAAAAAGAGTGAGACTGAGGCAAGGCATGTGCAAACAGCGAGAGTCTAAAATAGAGAAAGAATAGAGAGGGAAGGAGAAAGGGGACAACGAAAATTAAAAGAGTTTTGTGTGTAGCTTTAGATTTGGTGTTTTGAGACCAACTACAAAGCACTTCCTGTCCCGCAGGAACTTCCTCTCTCCACAGAATGTTGCCGTCACGGTTTCCCTTGGACTTGTTGTCTCGTCATCTGCTATATGCACACAACTGTACTGCTCCGAAGTTTCTCAGTCTTACTCGACAATGAGAACTGACTATTCCTCTGGTGAATGTGTACATGTGTGTGTGTATGTGGGCTTGTGTAATACTAGACCCACGCACACACACAGGGAACGTGGAGTCCGTGTGGCTGGATGTGTCAGAATGATATCCCACCACCCACTGCTACATCTGCAGTACCACAGGAACAAAACATGGGTGTTGTGAAGGGTGAGAGTATGCAACATTGACATGTCAATACACACCATAATGTGACACGGACAGATGAGTCCAGAGATATTGTCTAACCTTGACTGTGTCGCTCCTGCACCAGCACGCTGATTAGTTCATAGCTAATGAAAACGTCCGTGTTGTTTACAACCCTCCACAAATCTCCACCCGACCTGAACCTTCTCTTGCAGAGTTATCAGTATTTTCTCCACAGGAGTGCATTATCATAGTGCCTCACACCACTTTTAAAAACTAATGAAAAGCAAGAAGCAGCAACATTTCTCTCAGGGCAAAGAGAAATTAACCACATATTCCTACGTGATCCACATAATGAGTTGTTCTGAAAAATAAATGAATTATGAAGATTGCTAATTGCTGGTTTAGAGGACTTAAAGTACTTTTGCACCAGGCTCAAGTGGGAGAAACTGAAATACTACAATCATAGCCTAGTCATAATAGGCTTTCTTGAGTTACTGTATGGCTACTAAACCACACCTGTGCCGCCGTTGACGTCAAAGACCAATGCAGACTATGTTGGGTAAAGCACGGAGGAAAAGACTCAGCAACTTGGAGACTAGATATACAAACTGCTGATGCGGTGTAGAGACCTAAGCCACTCTACCACGAGGAACTGGCATTTCTCCATAAAGGTCTAACAGGGATACATACAGATTGCGCTAGCCGCACAAATGTGGCCACAAAAGCCATGTTTTGCCTCGGCAAGGTGTCGTTAGATAGTTTAAACTATTTTAAATGTCTTTGAACAGCCTTGGTAAAATAATGAATAGCCACTGGGGTGTTGGGACCTCCAGGGTATTCAGAGGCAGAGTTGAAAGTCAGAATGAATAACTCACCCATGAATTAGACCGGTGCCAGGGTGTTGGAGGACTGTTTTGCTTGTTGTCTCTCAGTCTAGACAGTAATAACATGCAGAATCCCATATTCTCTTCCTAGAGATCATTTCCAACAATATGTGGGTTTCAACATGAACAACTCCAGGAGCCCCAGTAGGCCCACTACCTAAAGGGGAGGACTTAAGAGCACTCAACATTACCGGCCTACTTATGGACTAATGCTTTGAAATCGCTCAGACCTGGTATTTTACAGCAAATTATACACATGTGTAAAGTATAATGTTTAGGCTTAAAACCCCCAATTATGGATCATACAATAGACCTGCATCAAGAAACCCCTTACCGATGTGCTCATCACACGCGTTGGCTCACCACACGGTCACCAGTCCCTGTCATATTGGCTTTGTCACCCGTTAAGTGCTTTAAATCCCGGACTCAGGCACCGGGTGGAGTTCTCCTCTCCACGTAGAAGACGACCGAGGAGCTCCGCTCGCGTTTCTAATCCCGGTCACCGATCCGGTTTTTTTCTTGAAGTGTGAATCCCGATTTGTGCGGCACCAAAACAGCGCGTGGTTCCCAGATATTATGGCGTCAATACATGATGGTCACATGAGCCCGAATAAAACAACGTAGGCAGAATCATTTAAAGTGTGTGTGTCTGTGTGAGAGAGAGAGAGAGAGAGGGAGAGAGAGAGAGAGAGAGTCAGGGAGAGAGGGGAGGGCGGGAGAGAGAGAGAGAGAGAGAGAGAGAGAGAGTGAGATAGAAAGAGAGAGGGGCGTAAAGCTGATCCGCTGTGGGATTAACCGAAGCGCAGGCAGTGTACGGGCTGGATTTGGCCACGAAATACATGCAAATTGACAGCTGCACCGGTCCCCACCCCGGAGCCGGGCGGGTGTCTCGGGGGCGTTTAATTTATGTCACAGACTACCCGGACAATTCTGCCCGTCGTTCTCTCGGCGGTGGCATCATCGCATACGCCCAGTCCGACTCCCGAGTGGCATTTCTGCACGCATGACAGCTGCATGATACACGCGATCGTGTCTTTTAAGGGTTGACGCTTGACTGATAACACACAATGTGGATAAAGCGCGTGCGTTTCTTCCAATGTGTCATTCACAAGCTACTCATATGATTTAATGTTCCCAAACAAGTCCCAGGAGAAAACGTGATTACCCCCCCCCCCCCCGCGGTGACAGAAACGCCTATAACCCAGTGTCGCACAGAGAATGACACCCACCACAGCTGGGGCCAGACTGCCCCCCCCCTCCCCCCCTCCATACACGATTATCGGCCAAAATGTGAAAGTCACCAGTCACCAGCTAAAAGCTACCCAGCGAACTCAAAGTAGCCTGGATGCAACATCAGCGCCATTTAAACGAGCCGATACTCACTGTCATCATCTTTGCAGCTTCCCCGTCGCGTCTCAAGACATTGCAAAGTGTAAATCCCAGCTGTTAGACAACGGCGATGGTGCTGACTTGTTTCACAGCGGCTTTATTTTAAGGGCGGGTGCTGGTGGAGCTGCCTTCTGCGGAGAAATGACAGGGAGCCGGTGGATAATTCAGTACAGTCATCGCTCTGAGTGTGTAGCCTGTCCACGGAGGAGACAACCGGAGTCTTGGGTTCTGCCCGTCCTGATTGGACCAAATAACGTAGCTGTCTTCTTTCCTCCCCTCCCCGGCACACTCATGCCCGACCAGTCCAGACTGCACGCGCGCTCTCGCTCCCACCACGTCCACTGGAAAAATAACTAGTCTCTGAGTAAAGTGCGTCCCCTTATGTTGCGGGCACGTTTCAGAGGGTTTCACACAACCAGACAGCTTCGATCCCTCAGGTATTACCGAAGAAACAAGACTTATAAGTATGAGCGCAAAACAAGCTGCTGCTCCCTGGCCGGCACAGGTTCTGTGTTTGGAGGTAGGACCGTCTCTCTGTCGCAGCCTGCAGCTCTGAGGAGAACGTGACGACAGAACGCAACTAAAGCCCAGCCTTGTGCACCCACTGACCTTGCAGGGAGTGAGAGAAATAGAGATCTAGTTTATTTAGTAAACATACTTCTGGTGTTTTGAATTTAGAATATTTCCAAATCGGTTTTCTCTGACAGAATTATTTTTGTCTATCATTTTCATTTATAGTTTGATACACCTGTGTAATGCAATCCGATGCAACATCCCTGCAATAATTCCCGCCACATATCATTTTCGGTTTGGGTTGAGATGGTGTCACTCATATAACCTTGTCCCCACTTCAGGTGTTCCCAAAAGCAGGTTAAGCAGGTGAGCACAATCTAGACACAGTGTAATATTAAAAATACCACTTTTCGTTGCACAATTAAAAATGTTCGGAAGCACAAAGGGCACCTACACATCACATATTGCTTGGAGACTTTCATATTAGATTAACAGAGCTGCATGAATCCCCAACAGTGCACGAGGAGCTCACAATCTATACACCATTAAAGGTTAACTTCAACACTAATGGCATTCTGCCGCTATCCAGTCGATACTTTCTAGAGTTTTGTAATCAAGTTTGGCAGAATATCAAACCTCTCTAATTCAACCCAGTACAAGCACCACAAACTATACACAGTAGTTACATTATTAGCTTCATAGAGAATCTATTCTAGCATAAAATTAATCAGTTAATATATTGATGATATATATAGATATAGTGATCCACTAGACAGCAGATTTGTTGCCAATACATTGTAAATGTTAATGTTGTTGTATTGCTCTCGCTGTAGTAGTACATATGAGTTAACACACACACACACACACACACACACACACACACACACACACACACACACACACACACACACACACACACACACACAGATGGCAGCTGCAGTGTCAGAACTGAAGAGGGGTTAACACCAACATGGCATGATATCTTCATGTTGCATTCTGTTTCCTCTTGCAACAGCTGCTAATTTACATATTTTGAAATGGAGATCAAGTTAACGAATCTCATCCACAGTAGGAGTAAAATATACTCCAAAGCATGTGTATAACAAGTGGATCTGCATCTCTCGAGTAGTAAGCCAAACATTTAGAAATACAGAAGCGCTGCGTTGTGCTTCAGTGACGTTGTTGGGACTCTTTCTCCGCTCTGTGCGGCCGGCCCGGCTCAGCCTAATTTTGTAGTTGTTTGAGGGATGGGAGCCGTCTTCATATATTGTGCGTTGATTGTATAAAAGCAGCACAGAGGACAAACCAGTCTATGTAATAACAGAGCCGCACTTCAAAGACCCCTGGCTGAGCCTCTCCCTTCACTACAGCAGGGACAGCACTAGTGGGGATCTCCCCAAACAGAAAGCAGCAGGAGTCCAGCCTATTGCTACTTTACTCTCACTCCCCGCCGCCACTGCTTTCAACTCTCTTATCAGCATCTTCCACTCCTCCCCTCTGCTTTTTCTCCCCAATTCCCCAAACATGAATTGGTCATAGTGAAGTAAAAGTAAAGACGTGTACTGAATGCCTTCAAGAAAGATACCCTACTTTTGGGGTTATCTTCGTGAGAATGGGAGGACTGTAAGTTCATATGCTCAGCAATTAACTGATCATTAACTTGTCAACAGGAGGCCAATATTGTTTATGGCACTCTTGCACACAAGCACACACACACACACACACACACACACACACACACACACACACTGCATGTGAACGCTAACTGAAAATAGTTTTTGAGGAGGCACAATGTTCTGTGAATCAATAAAAGCAACAACAAGCTCAGAGTCAGGATTGCCATATGAAGATGTCCATGATATGACATTGTTACATCAAAGCTCTTAAACCCATGCCTTATTTACACCTGAAAGAAGAAGATGATTATACTTTTGATTGATAAGGGGTCAAAGAAAGCTCACTGCACACTACTTCAGGCAACACGCCCCCCCACCACCTCCAAAAAAAATCTACCCAGAAGCAGAGGTGTGGTGTCTGTCAAACTGCCATTCAATGGGATTTACCAATCACAGAGGGGCAGAAATATGTGGAAAAACAGCCAGGTGAAGATTCACAGTATCTGGGAAAGCTTTACTCTATCGGTGTGCCTAACAGTCCATCCGCAGCAGCTATCTGGCAGGAATCACTGAAGGCCCATTACTGACAGAGAGATAAGGCTGGAGAAAAGAATGGCCCTCCGATAATACCAAAAAGTCAGGGAACATCTTCCTCTGCTTATATCTGTCTCACATGTGTTTTAAAAACAGGGAGCTCTTGACAGTTGGTGAGAAATTGAAACTGTCTCTGACTTGTCAGGAACTCACCAACTCTAACGGAGAGACACCGAAAGTGACCTTGGAGGATTCTACCTTTCACTTTCCCCTCTCTTTTCAGGGACCGGAGGGAAGAGCTCGCCTTCAAATAAGACTGGGGCCGAACCAGATGACAGAAAATGAGGCGTTCGAAACATGACTATAGATACAAGACCTGGACCTGCAGATGGGAAATGTCTGGCCTGGTTATGAGAACCACAGAGCCACGAAAGGCCAGACAGTAGACTCAACACTCAGGTCTCTCACCATGTCATGTCTTCTTCGGATAAAAAAGACCCAATCCTGGCTGTCATGAAAGAAGTCTTTATACTTCACGCATACCTTTTAAAGGTATCCCCTAAAAAGACTTGTACAACTCCCTAGCGTCTACACCGAGTATTATTTATATTTATATACAGCCAGGAAGAGTCCTATGTACTAGGCTTGAAGAAAGTGATGCCTACATGGAAATGGAAAACTGTTAACATTTACCAACCTATTACTGTCTGGGAAACACAGGGGGTTTCTTTGTGTTTTATCTTGTTCAAGTCTGTAGAAGATTTATTTAACAGACTAGAAAAAAAGTTTTCCTAACAATGTTGTATTCTCACATCTTCTATAGTATTGTCTCTCTCTTAACTTACACTAAGATGTAGCATCTTTATACAAATAAAAGAAACTTCAACATTCAAAAATTCAATATTGTCATGAAACAGTCTTGCAGCATTGATCACGATGACCTAATACACCCAGAGATATTGTCGTAAAAGGACATAAATCCCAGTATATGTCTATTGTAACATTTTTGCCAACCCCATGTGGACCTACACCCTTTTCCCCCATTTGCTGCAACAAGCACACAAAGTGCCTCACAAAGCAGTTTGTGCCTTGAGACCGCAGCAGCAGGAGGCAGACTGTTTGATGATGAATAGAGATGTCAGATGGATAGAGAATGGCTCCTTAACTGGCCGACTGACCTGTCGTTCTAAATAGAAACGGTGGACAAACCATTAAGACCGGCGATCAATCTCCTTCCAAAACAAAATGACGATTTACTCCATTCAAATTAGTGACTGAGTGAAGAGGAGCGAAACAAAGGAGATTGTAGATATTTTAATTTCTGGGTGTTCTATATTTTCAAGGCAACTGTATGCAAACACCAGCACATTCATCTATAATTTAGCATCTGATATTCATGTGCTATGATGCATATCCACCACCATGCACCTTGTTATTATGTTTTTGTAATTGTTTTTACACATTCTGTCAAACCCAAGCGCTTGTATTGGATTGCACTACTAATACCTGGCTGTAATATATTGATCTTTCCTTCCATACCGTATATATCAGCCAACAATTTCACTTGCTAACGAAGTGTGAAATGAATTGTGAGAGCAACACCTTGTCCAAAAAACTCTGCCAGTTTCATTTAAATGGGACGCACGTCTGCAGTATTGTGTCTGAAGTGTACAGCTCGGTGCCCAATGAGGACAGACTCAGACTTACCAAATTTAGTTTATAGAGGCTAAATAGCTTGAAGACAGCATTTCACACAGCCAAGCATTCATCAAGAAGCTTTAAATCCAAACTAGCAATTACAGGAAAGACCAGAATATGTACATATGGCCATAACCATAAAGAAAGCGGGAAACAAACAATGATAAATATGATGAAGGAGGAGGCAATAGTAGTACTGAGGGGGAGGAGGAAGAGAATTACAGTGATGCAAATGTTGCTAATGATAATGTTGACTGATTCACTACAGAAATCAGAGTGATTAAGGCCATGCTCATGCTGATGAAAATTATAGTTTATACGTCTACATTTCAGGGGGATGATCATGAAGCATAACTCATCAAAATTAACTCATCAAAATCAATACAGTGTGGATACAAAATAATACATTTAGCGGAGAAAATGAAAAAGCACAAGCATTTTCTTGCCGCTTCAAGAAAGCTAAATTCAGATGAAATGTCAGCCAAGTTCTTAAAGAAGTTATGACCAGAGTGACAGCTAAGGAGATCTTAATCGCCTGCAGGGGTGCAGAACCGAGACCTGGTCCAGACCCATTTGGTCCTCTGCACACTAATGCCAATTAGAGGGGAAGAAGGGAAGGGTTGTACTCTGTTCAATTAGCCGCGGCAGGAGACGCGTCCTTTGCGTCTTAGGTTCAGGCCGGGGACGGTGTGATGTTACTGCTGTGTGTGAGCCGCACTAGATTGTGGCTCTAGTTGCTGCTTTACTCCCAGCAGTTTGAAGCAGTCTTATGAAGGAGGTTGTTGTTGCGTTACAACCAGACAGGTACAAGAAAGTTACACGTGGAGACCATTTTCATGGATTACAAGGAGGGAGCTGTATATGACAGTCATGGTGAGATTTGTAACAGTTTTTTAAAATAAATTTCAAACTAACCACGTCTCTCACAGACTGGATTTTAGGACTTTTTTTCTCCTTCTCTCACTCCTGAAGTTTCCCTACACCCTATTACTTCTACAATGCGGCAGAACACATCCACGTTGGTTAAAGAGTCAGATATAGAAATGAGACAGAGAGTGTCAGGTCCCAATTCCAAGTCTGTCTCTGTCTCTGCTGCCTGCCTGGCACCCCTCCATGGCTGTTTCTGTGCCCTGTCAACAGTACAGCCAGGCAGAGATATGCATCTACCCCGCTCAGCCCCGTGCTCAGCCCCACGCCGTGCACTGCGCAGATGTCCACACAATTTACTGCCCACAACAAAGTGGATCACTCTGGTCTTTTTTGAGCAGACCTCGCACCTGCTGTTTTCCACCTTCTATCATAAACGACTAAACATCCAGTTGATTTAAGGAGCAAATTAAACCCGGAAGGCCTGAATAGGACATTAAAAGGAGTTGATGGTTGCCATGAAAAGAGGAGACTGCTTTTTAGTTTGGCAGCAAATCCAAAGATTACACCTCTAAAGTTGTTTCGAAAAAAGAAAGGCATGGAAATCATAGTGTAGTCTCTGGTCTCCCAGCTGAAGGAATAGTTTGACCTCAGTGTCGTCTGTCAGGTCTCCAGAGTGTTGCTGAGGTTAAACACAATCTGACATCTGATCAGCTGTGATGTGACAACTCATTTGTCGTGTTGGTTGTGTATGGATCATTACAGTAATTAGAGAAAAAGACCTGTGTGCCCGCCTGTGTTTTCCGGTAATACACGTGTGTGTGCATGTGTGTGTGTGCGCATGTGAACCCTGAGGGATCCTGGCAGGTGGTGGCACACTGTCTAGATCAATTATTGATCCCTTCTGGACTGCTAGATGTGAAATACTACTGCATCACACTCAGACGTGGCCTCATAACTCATCATTGCAAAGATGGCAAGAGAGAAGGACCAAGCAGCAACATCATAACTGTGCCGTGTGTGTGAGTATGACACCAGTGTGTCATGAGGTCGGAGAGCAGCTGAGTACCGTATTTTCCGCACTATAGGGCGCACTGGATTATAAGGAGCACTGTCAATGAATGGTCTATTTTCCAAATTTTTTCATATATAAAGCGCACTAAGCAAAACAAAACAGTCAGTCAGTCAAACTTTATTAAACGTATTCACAATAACTCCCAACCTTGTTCAGTTGTAACACGTAAAAAAACAGTCTGATACCGCTAAATCAAACGTTAGCGTAATCTGTGTGGTCTTCTTTACTTGGCGCAGGTCATCTTCTTGCTTCCTCCACTTCCGTACCATTGATTCATTAATGTTGAATTCTCTCTCAGCGGCTCTATTCCCATGTTCTGCTGCGTGACTGACAGCCTTGAGTTTGAAGTCCGCGTCGTAAGCGTGTCTCTTGACAGGTGCCATTTTGGGGTCCTTATACACACACACTGTAATATTATGGCGAAGCACAGTATGTATTACTCCGCGACGCTCCTCACTACGGTAGCCGTAAAGGGGCGTTCACACCAAACTCGTTGCGAATCTTTTGCGCGTTTGGATCCCATGTAAAGTCAACGCACAGACGCGTTTGGTTGAAATTCGCCGGACGTTGCGATAGAAAAATTTGGTACATGGCAACCTTATCGACACAAACATCCTTGTTGTCGGATGATGCTGTAAAATCCTTGATTACAAATATCCCATTTATCTTTAAAAAACTTCCTGCTTGTGCAACTAAAACAGAAGATGGGATGCACATCTTTGTGATGTCATGAAAGACGGACCTGCCAAAAGCCCAACCACCCTGCCCATAGTTTCTTGCTCACTACATAAAGGCCACACTACTTCCTGCACTGGCCACTGGCATTGGAGTCAAACTGTGCCTTGCAGAATCGTCCAATATGAACATCATTTCCAGGGTTAGCCTACTTGACTTGTGACTTGTGGGCATGGCTGTCCATATTATATACTGTGGTACAAATCTCTCATAAACATTTACATATCACACATATTTATAATGTATACCAGTATTAACATTTTAGAGTTCCAACAGTATTTTAAGTCAACATGTTCTTATTCCAGCTCACCACATACTGACGCTTTGTCAGATCCCTCGGCGTCACTTTTTAATGCACTGGTCGAGTATGTGTTAAAAATACGTCACAAACTATGGTACATTTGGAACGCGAACACTGCTCTCTAACACCGGTCTGCTGGTTAAATGTCCTGTGTTTAGGCTGTGACAAAGCATCGGTATTCAAAGCCGTGGTAATGAGACCGGCAGTTAAAGCAGGTCATGTTTTAAGTTCTAATTGCACTAATTAAAGACATAGTGAAAGATTGTCTTGCACTTTCAAGAACTTTCTAAGCATTTCTGATACATTTCTGAGAGTATTCATCTTTATCAAACTAAGAGTTCTCCCTATCTGACATGTATTTGATTTGAGTCAGTTATATCTGGTATAATCATATGCAGGCTGGAACAGACCAATCTTTATATTCAATCATTAGGCTGGACAGCGCACAACGTGCAATTTCTGCCATCTTTGTTCGTCACAGTAATTACAGAGAATATGTGTTTCCCACTGACAACAACAGTTGAATGTAGCTCCTCCTTTTTCATTTCATATGTGAACCTTTATTTCATGGACGTCTTGCCTTACTTATTTCTGTATATTCTATCTGTAAAGTTGCTCAATCTAATTGTTATCTGAACAATGTAATTTCTGAAAGGATTCTTCAGTACTTCCAGACTTAAGGTTACATTTTTAATAATAATAATAAATTGGATTGCAGTTTCTCTAATATCATAGTATCTTTGTTTGGTGAGTATCAGTAGGGTCTCCATCCTTTCACCTAGTAGCCTATCTAATTGTTTTCTCAGTTCCTAAAAGCACGGTAATCTAATTAGCCCGAGCCTAATATTGTGCAGAAACTCATTCACTGTCCTCCGTTCTCTTACTCCCTAAATTAAATATACAGTAATTACACACTACAACTACTGGTTTCACTGCTTTTCAGGATAATATATTCCTGTAATATTTAAACCGGAAAATCCTCCAGCTTTAACAGGTAGTTGTTAAATGCACAGTGTGTCATTTTTGCAATCAAAACAATACCAAAAGACGGACTGTGATGATGTAGTGAAGCAGCGCGGGATCATGGGAATTATAGTTTTCATTGCAACCAACATTTCCGACGAACATCTCTATGTGACGCGACTCAGGCATTTCATTATCAGTATTCAAGTTTTAGTCACATTACATTTAGTCACCTTAAGTGAGTTCATGTTACGTTATTTCACTTTCATCAAATAGCCACGAGTAACATTAGCTCTCTCCATCTTGAGATCGCCACACCAATATTTACCCTTGTTGAACCTCTCTTCTTGTCTCATAATCTTATTTATCATACTCCATCACAAAAATTGTAAAGAAATGAGTGGCTTGCCAACTTAAAGAGTATATGATGCCATTGACAGGCGACACATGCCGTGACCTTGAATCAAGACAGATTTCTTTGGGTTTGAACGTTGAAAACATTTGGTATAATAACAGTTAACAACTCAACAACACATATAACATGGGTCGAGTTGTTTTTAGACATTCTAATGTGGGAATGTTACATATTATACCTTATGCGTCTACCAAAAGTGCAGCAATCTTCAAGGTGAAGGTTTGGCTTCATGCTTTCTATTTTCTACTTTATACTGAGCCTGTAATATAATATATCCTTGACTTCAAAGTCAAATTTAATTTGCCATCCTTCTCTTCTCTTTGCTTTTCATGTCAGTGTCTATTACTCAGTATAAATGATGATCTTTGCAACGGTGGTTTTCAGATTTTAACAACCTTTTTCCTACAGGTAGTTAAAGATATTCAAAAAGAAACCATTGCGAAGTCAATGGGTCCTATCACAGTTGCATATCAAACACAGAGCATTTATCAGTTCCCCTCTTTTCTACACATTCAGTAAATGTTTTCTTTCTCTCTAATTCTTGTCTCTCTTATATACGATAAGGTAACGTTGGCATGCACATTTAGTACCACACATAATTCTGTAAGTGACGAAAACCTAACTCTCAAAATCAGTAGTGCAGCATATTCACACTCCCCATTTCGAAGAAGATATATGACACATTCAGAGATTAGCTAAATTAGGAAGTAATTGAGGAGACAAGTTCAGATTATAGCAGTTTAAATCATAATAGTTTTCTCTTTGAAGTGGATTATATAATACAACAGTGATGATTAGAGCTAATCCATGAGCACAGAGCATGGATAACGGGAGAATCAATGAATAGATTTCCAGAGTTTCTATGAAACAATGGTTTGGTTTCTGTAATTACATCTGCCATGTGTTAATAAACCATTCAGCAGAGACCCACTGGCACTGGCTTCGTCATTGTACCTCTACTATGTTGACCAATGTGCAGGTGGATTTGCAAGGCAGATGATCAGAGAAATGCTGTGAATGAGATCCAGCAGAATTCAAATATGTGTGACTCAAATTATGCCAGAGCCAGAAAACTGTGTGCAGGATTTGTTCATCTAAAATAAAACTAATTCATCCAATGGCACCTGCAGAAAATCTCACTCTGGAGATTTGAACATTTTCTCGACTGAAGAGCAATAATGTACAAAAGGCAATCCAGCCTGAACTGTTGAGAGAGCCATAATGGTAAGCAGCCACTCCTGCAGAGATGTATGGCCTGTCAGGAGCAGTGCCAAAATCCCAGGAACTGAAGCGCGAGGATGTTACCTCGGCCATTTTGGCACAGAGTAAACCTTGGGTGGACCTTATCACCTCCATCTTGACGAGCACCCACCCCTCAGAACTATTCATGGGCTCCCTTTCATTTGTCACATTTCTCCCTCATCAGAGCTTGTCAATGAAACAGTTGCACGTCTTTTTTTATAATCACTGGCCCTATTCTTCTCGCTTTCTAGTCTTTTGAATTCTACATTCGCTGCCTCTCTTCATCTCTCTGCTTCAGGCTCTATGTGCAATCTCTGAAGCTCTATGCAGGCTGGGAGGGTGCTGGGAATAAATAGGCATGAGGGCATCAAGCCCACAGCTCCCGGGCAGAGACAGGGGGAGGGGAGGGATCATCAGCCGAATATTGAGAAAACCACCCTGACGAAAGGAATCAGACAGCAAATGGACCTTGCAATAGAGTGTGTTGAATCATTCAAAAGCTAAACAGTATAGCACATCAATATAGTATGAGAGGTGAAAAGTGTGAATGCATGTGTGTTTGTCTGTGTGCATGACTTTGCGACGTTGTGCTCCATTTAATACAATGCTAGCCAGCTCAGGAACCACTGCAAGTAATGTAAAAGAGTTTCCCATTTGCAGCACTGATTGTTCTAATTTACGGAGGCAGGTCACTGGTAGTTTATAAGTGAAACGTCTATACAATGTCCCATGAAACGGGGGATTAAAGCTGATTTACATTTGAAAGCATTACTGGTTCATCAGTAAATAAACTGAATTATGGTTTGCTGCTATTTTTGTTGGTAGGAGGGTGAGATAAGGTAGGAGGTGAAGACAACACGGCTGCGTTAGTTTTATGTAAACAGGCCCCCCTGTGAGGAACCGAGAGGAAGGAGGATGTGGGAGGCTTTCAAAACCACTTTGCTCCTTTCGGTCTGTCCTGCTTTTTCCATCCTCCCTCTCTCCTCATCTTCCCATCTTCTTTCACCTAAGGTCTACTCATGTATGTTATCACTAAGCTGGCAGCGGTGGGAGGTGACAGAGGAATTCTCAAGGCCCGAAAGGCTCCTCCATTGCAATCCAACCCTCCACCACTCCATCTCTATTTTCACTGTCATCGCTCCCCAGCTGTCCTCCACTCTCACGCTTGTCACCATTATACCATTTTCACTGCCTGGCATCCAGTGCACTAACTAATGAGTTCCTCCTCTCCTCCCCTCCGCTGCATAGTGACTGTGTTCTGTTCGCTCGAATAAATTCTTTGATAAGCAGAGCGGACATCAAACAGGTGTGAGCGGTTTGCATGTCTCCCACCAGTCTCCTCCCAGCGGAACCAAAAAGCTGCGACTAAATCCACAATCCTGTACCCTCACCTCCTGCTGGCACTCCATTATACACCCCTGCAGTTTACTGGGCCACTCTGGGCCAAATCCCTGATATGTGTGCCAGTCACCTGGTATATCTGCATTGACAACGACTATCCTGCACTGCCATTCAACCGCTAGGCCACTGGGGATGCCATGCGATGACATTTAATTGAGTGAACATAAACAAACAAGCTGCTGTGCATGCACAAATACACAGAGAGGCGGATACACTTGTGCATGAGAAAGATGGAAACCATTCTGGTAGCCTGTGCTGATAGATTGTGTCTAAGTTTGTTCATATACATTCAACACAATGAGTGCGGAAAGTTTTCGGAGGGTGGAATATACATCTGCTCATGTGGTAATGCAGATAAGAGCAGTCAAGATTTGAGGTAAAAAAAACTATTTTACACTTTACTGAAAAGTTGGTATATTGTCTAACATGTAAAACTGGAGAAGCGCGCAGCGGAAACAGGTGATCCAAGACAAATCATTCTCGAGTACATAGTACATGAAGCACGTGAATTAAACTGAAGCTTCAGATCCACTGGAGAGATGACATATTGCAGCTGATGAAAACATCTGTGAGGAAAGTCCTTTGAAATTTGCACTACATTTGGATGGAAACTAGCAAATGGCACATGTAGGACATGGCTCACAGAAGCAGAATGCAGATAAGCTTCTTGAACAGTAACGCTTTTTTTTCTGCAGAGTCAGAGAAGTGAGGTGCAAACAGATGGCAATGCAACTCTGCAGCTCGAGGCAGATGATTTGGCTTTTAAAGTCAAATTTATTATTCAAAGTCTGGTCATTATGTAATCGACCCAACACAGTGATCCACACAATTAGCACATGCTCAGTTACTTAATCTGTAGGGAAATTAAACAACATGAATTACAGTTTGAATGAATAACATGATTTCAACATGGTAACCACATAGATCACTGTGTGTAATGGCACTGCACTTTGGCATGCAACTTTTTTGAATCTGACCTGCAGAGAGAACACACATCGAACCCCTCAGACTTTTTAAATGAGTTGTAAATGACACATGCTGCATCCGTAAGAAACACCCATTACTATTACTAATGAGCTCAGTTAAGGAGATGCAGGTTTGGTTCCCCCACATTACAAAAACACATTTTCCACTTGCCTATAGTGGTGTCTACCACTGCATATAGTTCTGGTTTTATGTGCTCAGCTTTTCAGCACTTCTAAAATGTTTGCTGCTTCCCGATACAATGAAGGTGATTGGAATTTGTTTTTTGCTATTAGCATAAAAAACATTTGAAAAACAAAACAGCAAAGTATCAGTGGCTGAAAAATCAACATATATTCATGTATTGTTTTTCAGGCCAGTTGATGCGACACAACATATGCAATCATCTTTGCCCAGCTGTAATAGTGCTCCATTTTTACTTTGTCTTACAGGCTCTCCCTGCTTCTGCCAGACATCCCAGTCAAAACGGTATGCAATAACTACTCTGAGAGAAAGAAGGAGCAACCTAGGAAAAGGAGTAGAGTTGATGGAGGACAGCCTCACCCTCTCTTTTTTCTCTTACAGTTATTCTCCGCAGCGCATGTGCGACACTGAAAAATTAAAAATATGGAGGGATATGGCATATTTGTGTATGTTTTAACAAACAAAAAGTGCACTGGCTTGTTGAAAAAAAGAAGTCACAAACAGCTGTCACAGATATTGCTTTATGCTCTTGTTCTGTCAAGTGTGCAAACGCACATGCACGTCTCCACAAACACACACAGGCAGCTACACACACACACACACACACACACACACACACACACACACACACACACACACACACACACACACACACACACACACACATAAAAGCAAGAGAAAGCTATAACAGAAGTTGCAAATTGTGTGATACATAATCTTGAGATGACAGTGTAGCAAGAGTTCAGTAAACATGTATAGATGGCTGGGGCAATAATTCAAAAGCAAGATGCAGTCATGCTTGTGGAAAATGGAAAGAGAGAATATTTCAGAAGTGAGCAGCGGAGGTAAGGAAAAGAGAGAGAGAGAGGAGTGGAGGAGAAGAACGGGTTTTGAACGACCTCCAGCATTCCGGCGCAGTGTGAACAAGGTGAGGTCATCTCTTGGGGAGCTGGTGCTGAATTCTAATCACAACAATAAGGTCAACAGAGTAATCCCTGTCCGCTGAAATGTCACTGTTCCCCTGCTCTGACAAGGCTCCCCAAGCTCAGCATCACAACAACCAGCTATCGATCACACACTAATTAGGAAAAGATGAGGCCTGCTGCATACGATGCACGTGACACACAAATGTGAAGATGCACGTACACAAGAAAATGAAATATAGCGCTTGTAAACACATGTGCGCACACTTCTGTGACTAAGCCGTTTGGTTTACATTCAGTTCATCTCAACCGTCGTTGAACACAAGCTGAGAGGAAAAGGAAATGGGACTGAAGCATTGAGATCAACCGCCAGACACGGCACACGCACACACATGAAAAGACGAAAACAGGGTAAGGAGGAAAGATTAGTGTGTCAGCAACTAATTTACAGCAGTAAGAAATCGGGATTATGTATTTTCATCAGATTGTGATTTGATAAGAGAACACAACCAGCGTGAACTGGTGATCTGCTTAATGTTAACTACAGCAACCATACATTAAATGTTTATCTATGGTTTTTGTATGTAAGTTGTGTTTCCATGGAAAGGGGGGGTTGGCCAGAGGAATAAAATCTTCTATAACAGTATATAAACTTGAAGTGGGTGGACCCGCTGGTTCCAAAAGTATTACCGTGAATAATCAAATGATCATATATCATTTATATATTTTTATGTTAAAGCCACCAGTTTTAAAGGAATGCAGAGCATATCTCGTGCCTCCACGTGGCTCTAAACATGGCGAGGGCGGAGCCAGTGGCTCGCAGCAAACAGTGCTAATTGCGTTAACAGTGATGACCGAGCTACAGACAGAGAGGGAACCAGGGAGTGGGTGCGCAGTGTTTTCAGCTGTTACTGCTCTAAGAGAGCGGTGCACAGCGGGGACCACGAGCTCGTCAGTGGGGCACGTTCACTTAAACTTCAGAATATTTTGGGTGCTCGTTAATGGCTGCATGGCCAAGGACCTCTCAAGGTTTCAGTGACTCACACTTTCTCTGAACACCTGTTATTGCCTGTATGATACTGCCATTGATTTATTGCTGACTCCTCACTTTTACCGGCCCCGGGTCGATTGGGGCTGCACGTGAGAGACAGTGGGGGAAAACAGTTTGCTTAGTGCTTATTGTTTTGGACAGTGTGTTTGGCTATCGGCTAACAACTATCGAAATACCAGGGTACACACTCCTGACTGCATTACTGCTGCTGTTATTTCAGGTCTTTTAAGTGGGCATCAACCTCACATTTACACCAGAGGATACTTGTCTCTATTTTCTTTTGGTATTAACCACAAGAATACAATACAAATTCAATACACAGGGGATATACAAAAAGAACAATAACAAAAAAGACAGGAGTATATGGCGCTAAACAAAAAAAAAATATATATTCTTAACAGCATTATTGTTAGTCGAATTAGAAACTAGTTTCACATGTTGCTCTACATTCCTTATGAAAACAACAAAAGACGTTTTTTATTGTTGTATTTAGAAAAGATTTTGCCAACATCACTATCAAATTTATTATACAAACTGGTGTCTTCTTTTCTTAGTTTTTGAAGAAACGCAACACCACATTTCCCCATAATAATGTTCAGTCTTTAAAAATCTGACCAATGACAAATCAGCAAAGGTCTTGTCAGAATTTCTTGGAAAAAGAGCATTGCCAAAAGAGCTGTAAAACGGTTTCTGAATATTCATCACAGAAAGAAAAGTGTTTCTGCCTCTGCATTGGTGGTTGGCAGGGTAATATCTATTAATAATTTGGAAGGACACTTCCTTAACCTTATTCACGATTAGCTATTTATGAAGAAACATCCAGATCTTTATCCGCTAGCACACTGGGCTGCACAGTCCTTCTGCAGGCTGTGCAGCCCAGTGTGCAGCAGTCTGTTGCCGACATTGGGGTGCCACTCTCTACTGTAGTCCTGCCGTTGGTCAGCCCAATTGGCCAAGGCTGCTTTTTCTAGTGTTTAAAATAGTATAATTTATTTTCTATTAAGCTTTCATAACCATAAATGCTACTTGCATAATCCTAACCCGTAACCTATATTGACAATTTAATGATTTACATTATTGGGAATTGCATTTTGTACCCAAAAGGACTGTGACTGTCAACAGATTTATGTCCCCATAACACGAGTAATACACACACACACACACACACACACACACACACACACACACACACACACACACACACACACACACACACACACACACACACACACACACACACACACACACACACACACACACAGTCACTCAGAGCAACAGTAAAGAGGACGCAGTATGCTCTGCCATCATGGTTCAACCCATCTAATCTAAGAGATGTGATTGTCATAGTAACAAAGAATGATACTACAACACCACTGCTCGTGTGTGTGTGTGTGCGTGTGTGCAAGCTTGTGTGTATGTAATGCGTGTGGAACAACACCTGCCTGTGTCCTTGTCAGAATCTGAAGAAATAAACGGCAGAAAGTTGCAGCGAGAAGGAAATGCGAATGAGAAGCACATTCAAAGCAGACAGACAGGAATTCAGCACAAGAAGTTAAAACGAAGGAACGAATAAAACATTTTTAAGTAAAGAAGCATATAAGTAGGAAGGATGAGGAAAACATTATACAGTACACGCTACAAAAAGCCACAGCGTGTTTTTTAAAGCTATGGGGCATAATGACTCTTAATTTGTTTTTCTGTATTCATGTCAGCATTATAGTATTCCATATGAAACCATGATTGATGAGGCTCGCTCAGGTGACATTATTATACTGGTCCAACTCATTAACATTTAAACTACCTGGGTGCTTTGGTCAGAAGGACAAATGGAAGAAGAGAGATGCTTAAGTATTGCAAATATATTATACAGTTTTGTTCGCTTTTTCATCATACTGAAGGTGTTAAAGTATAAATTCAGATTCATATTAGATAGAGGCATGATGGATACATCAATGTATATGTTATTCCCAATACAGCTTCATCTTTCACCTCTATTCTTCTGTCTCACCTCCTTTCAGTCAATTACCCTGAGCACAGTTTGATAATATACAGGCTATCCTGCTGACTAAGACACACATTATCTATGCATCCACAGAGGATCACAAACAACTGCTTATTGCTCATAAAATGCAGCCGGGTTTGAAACCCCACATACACACACATACAGACACACAGCACCTACTTATGCAGGAACGGTTTTTCATTCAATTATCAGCATGTCTGTGCCACCTAAAACAGCTTGGAGACAGACAGAGCGCTGTACAAATGGCCTGTGAATTCTGGCCTCCATAGCAGTGGCAATACTTATAACACCGAGCACAGCTATACCACCTCCGTCTGCCTCTGCTGCTCTCAGACAAATGGATAGGTAGATTAGTTTTGCACTTGAATGGTTTTGTCTGGCAGCTCAAGCCGGTTGTCATGTCACGTGCTGACGACAAGGCCACACCTTCCCATTTGGTCTGGTCCCAGCTAGACAGACTCATTGAATCTGCTGCTGAGTCTCTAGCTGTCGTTGCTATCCTGCCACCTGCTCCCTACAAACTGGAGATACCGTAAACGCATAGATGGATCTATGAGGGAAACATGCATGGCAGAGAGGCGCCATGAAGATATAAGGGATTAGTAGAAAGTTATTTGTGATGGATGAAAAGAAGGATGTCAGGATGGATAGGGGATGAGAGATGAGGGACAGGCAGATTCATGGGAGGGAGTAGGCGGTAGAGATAAACTGTTCTATCAACAGTCGATGCAATCTTATACCACAGCAAAGACATAAAGAGAGATATTGCCAGATTCAGATATTGTCCCATCTTCTAACACCTATATTGTGAATACCTTGACATCCACATGTAACAATGTAAAGTCAGAAACCCTGTGAATTTATGATGACCTAACAAGTAGGATGACTCACCGTTCCTTTTAATTGAGCTTTAACACCCAAAAAGAAACCGTCCACACATTTTGACTTGTTACGTGTCACAGTTAGCCATGTCAGTGAGTGAGCATGCACAAAACCAGAGCCCTAAAATGCAGCCATCATTAATGTTAACAAGTCCACTCGTGCCTTTTCTGCTTCAACAAGTCAGAATGTCTGCCGGGAAAAGTCTACTCTGTTTTTAATTTTTTGGATGTGCACTTGCCGTAAGATGTAAGCAGGCAATATATTGTATCAACCCGTTAATTTCAAGCATATCACCACCTTTAAAGACCCTGAAAAGATGCCAAGAAGAAGCACTTCACAAAGACACACTTATTTCTTTCCCTTTCATTTATCACTTATCTTGCCGTCAGGATGAGTGACTGATGATGAACGAATGCAGAAGTTAATGACAGTAAAGATGTATGTGGAGAAAGATGCATAGGAATGCAGTGAATTAGGGAGGAATGAAGTGGTTCAGTAAGTGGAGGAGAATAGATGATAGAGGCCGAGGAAAAGAATCTATGAATCTATCTAAAAAACGATGCAGTTCATGAGAATATACATATGTCAAGGCTCTCTCTCGCTCTCTTTCTGTGTATGTATGCCTCAGAGCCAGTGCAGACAGGTGTAGCTACAGCCCAATAAACAGAGGGGCTAATATTTCAGTGTCTAGTCTCCATGCTAAGAATAGTAAGCCATGCGTTTGAAGCAGCGGCTCACTGAGAGTCACATACTGGATGACCCCAGCTCACACACAGTCAGATCTTACTGCCATGCCAATGAGTAAACAGCATTTCCACGCAGAAACATGTGTGCTTGTACACCACATTTTCCATCTTGGACTCTATTCTGGCCACAACCACAGCCAGATCTCTTCCCATCTCCCATTTCACTCCTCAGGCCTATTTGTATCTCTCCTCTTGCTCCTGCAGCACCCTCAGGCCCCCAGGGGACAACGGGCTGCTGGGTTGTCAGGCCGCAGAGCCCTCTGAGATGGGAGGGATGACAACGTATGTCCCTTCGGGGTTCGGCCAGGGACAGACGGAGAGATGGGAAAGCAGAAGGAGCAGACAAGAGAGCGCAGAAGTGACAGGAGTTATAGTGTGTTATAGTGATTTAACCACACAAGGTAATACAGTGTGTGAGTGAAGACAGAAAAGGAAAGGCCTAAACCATCTTGCCCCCGCGCCAATACCCTTCTTCAAAGTGATATATTCTCTCCCTGTCTCAGCGGATATGAAGCACATACAAGCTATATCGTTTTATAACTTTAATGCTATCTCTACTACAATTCCCTGATGAGAAAAAGGACAATGAAACATTGTAGTGTGAAGAGAAAAGAGTTTCTGTCGGCCATGCTGCCGTAGGCCATACTCCATAGGGCCTAATGGCTGAGTTAAATACACAGAGACATACAGGGCAGGGATGGACAGTTCAGAGAAAAAGCTCAAGTTAGGATATGAATGAAAGAAAGGCATCAGCTAAATCACATCACTGAATCATTTTAATGGTAAAATGCACGTGTTAAAATTGTGTGTCAATTGCCTCCAGCCTCGGTGCTGGCCGTCCTCTCTCTGGGGCCCATCTTTGTAACCATAGTGATTGAACAGTCCCCATTTCTGTGTGTTAGTCTAGTCCTCCCAGTGGGCTGTGATGTGTGTGTCTACAAGTGTATGTGTGTTTCTGTAGCCTTCCCATAGGCAACAGCACTACAGGTCGGCAATGCATTCATTACAAGAGCTCATTAATTTCCCTTAAACTGCTGCTGGCTAACACCCACTGTCTGAACGATACTTTAAGAAAAGGTTGTGTTGCGCTTGTGTGTGTGTGTGTGTGGTTTTTGGGAGATCTGCACCACTTTTCAGGGGTGTGTAGAAAGAGCAGGGTGAGTAGTTAAATTGAGAGACACACTATTGAAGTTCAGACAAGATTTATTTGGGAACTGGTTCACTGGGTCGCTCTTTAAATGTATATATCTGCATGCGCGTGTGTGTGTGTGTGTGTATGCTAGACGACATAATAATAGATTCAGATGGGGAGTGCACGTCTGTATATATATGTGTGTGTGTGTGTGTGTGTGTGTGTGTACTCTAAATCTCTGCCAATAAGTCTTCCCTACTGTATCAGTCTTGTGTTATTCCTGAGTGACTCTCCTCCTCAGCATCAACAGCCGAACTGTGAGGATTCAGCACAAAAGTATTTCCTCAATGTAACAGTGCGAGCAGGAGCAGCAGCAGCAGCGTGAAAGCTGATATTGTCAATATGTGTCAGTAGATTAAAGGTTGGAAAATAGAAGGGAGAGGTATAACGGAGAGTGTGTGTCATGTTTAATGAGCAGGTCCATCTATTTCGTCTTTCTTTCTGGCTGTCTTTAACTATGAATACGAGAGACAGCATTATTCCGTTCGGACCCACCTCCAGTGTGCTAATTATCTATGACTCAGACGGGGTACTCTACCTGCAGAGTATCTTCAGAGCCCTCAACTATAAATAATCAGTGCATAGGTTTTCAACAAGGTAGCATCAGTTGCAACAGTAAGCAATTACCCTCCATGTTCTGGCTCATCTCTGCTTCTTTATTGAACCCACTGACCTTCGCTTCCTTGGCTTCTCCAGTTTTTCTAAAACACTAGTTTACTTTTGTGCCACACACACACACACACACACACACACACACGCACACACACATACACACACACACACACATACACACACACACACACACACACACACACACACACACACACACACAGTTTATAAAGTCCCTGCTTTTCTATAAGTCTCTTTGACAGGTTGCAGAACTAGCAACTATTTCTGAGACAAATCATAACTGCATGCCAGTTCTTTCCGTCAAAAAACTAATAAGAGATTCAGGGACAGAGGGAAATCAAGACAATAAAAAAAGTGAGGCAAAGAAAGAGAAAAAAAAAGGAGAGAATATGTAACATTCGTCATCCATATTGTGAGTTAAGTTGAGAGCACTCCAGAAAGTCGAGAGGCCCTGCGGGGGTGCACAAATAAAAAGACGTTTGGAGGAGCTGCTCGACAAATCAGTCACTCTTGGACCAAAGGGACGAGACCTGAGTAGCGTAAGGTCCTGAGAGCTGGCCAGCAAACTGCCTGACATCACCCGAGTCCTATGGGACACACGCTGTACAGGAAGACACAGGTGGCAGAGAGGCCCGGGCTGCCAGGTTCAGTCCTGCCCGTGTCAGGCAGGCAGGTGTCGTCTGTCGACCAGGGAATGTAAAGCTCAACATTTACACACAGACTAACAAGACAGAGACACATATAATGGTGGAAGCTGGCCAAATAGTCTGACAAATATCCATCTGAATAAAATGAATTGAAATACACTCAAACACACATCTAAAGACAAACAAGTGCAAGTTGGTCTACATAAGCACACGTTATGCAACAGGCAGGCGGCCATATGCTTCTGGGCTCGTCTAATACAGTTCACTCGAGGGAAATTAAACAATATCAGTAATCTCTCTTCCTGTTCCCAATCATACTCCCATGACTCGATGTAAGAGTCTTAATATGGTTGTGCACTTATGAGCGTGAAGGAAAGAGAGATGGAGGAAAGAGAGCTGGCATCTGCGGATACATGTACACTGTGTGAGTCTTTATGAATATGTATGGGCCGGCTGCAGTGTCAGGGGTTGCACACCATGATTTGACGATGAGAAGCACATATTTAAATGAATATGAATTTGCATACCCCTGACACATCCAGACCAATGTATTAGTCTGGCCATCCCACGCTGACAAGCAGAGCATCTGTTTGAAAAGCTGAAGAGATAAAAAGAATCACAATTGCTTGAGGTGGTCTGTCCTCCGCTTCTCTCTATTTCTTTCACGGGTCACAAACTTGAACTACTCAAACAGTTGGGAGTTATGGGACTGTGCACCATAGTAGCAGGTTTTTTGCTTGAAGGTTTTTGGAAAGGTACTTACAAGGAAATAGAACAGATGACTAACACTGAGTGAAAGAGCAAAATGCTGCATTGGATTTTCAGGAGCACCTGTTGAAATGATCTTGTTTATACAAGCAAACAGCCACATTCATTTATTTGCTTCTTTCTCGATTTGATGTGGAAAATGGAAGGAGGGATAGTGTTTTGGGATTACAGCTCAATAACAGGCTGGCATTATAGCTCCCCATCCTCCACCCACACAGGGATTAGCTAGGCGGGGAGAACACCACGTTAGCCTTGTAGCATAATAAAATGGCCATCATATAGAGAGGCATTTAGGAGCAATGAATACCAATGAGTGACTACATAACACATCCAGAAAACTGGGGAATGAAAGCCATGCATCGCAGTGACGGAGTACAATCCATCTGTTAGCTGAACATGTTGGCTTCCTCGCAACACACGCCTCACGGATTGGCTTGGAGACGAGGACCATTTCTTGGTTCACAGTAGAAAAGGACAATGTATAAGCTGTGCGGATTTGTACTGAAAGTGTAAACTGACAGCATTTATTATTAATTAATCTGTCCGATTTTGATGAATGAATTAAAATTATTTTTGCAATAAATCAAATTTCAATTTATTAAACTGCGTAACCAGTTCGACAAATACAGTGGATCTCGTTCCTTTTTAACTCATAACATAATAAGTAAATACGCCTTTATTACAGCCAGCCTGAGCCTGTTTGATTACTGGTACAGGTGTGGGTTACAGGTCGATAATGAGTTAGATCAAGTCCTGAGTTGAGTTTGAGAGAATTGCAGGTGATGGGTCAGTTGTGATGAATAAGACAGGTATTGACACTCGACCGTCTATTTGTGCCGTAGTATTTTGCACACTGTATAAAAAGATTGTTTAAATCAGAATTATATCAAACTAAGACAACCTGCAAAATCCTCACATTTGAGAAACCGAAACCCACTAAAATTGGGCATTTTTGCTTGACAAATTTCCTGCAGATGGGTTAAACACTAAAACTGATTTGTGTTATCATTGTGTATGCTCAACACATAAAGGGCAAATCTTGTCATCTTCCGGAAGTAGAATTGCTGCTGATGTGAGACAGAGGAGAAGGGTAGATGGGGGAGAGTCAGGGAGGAGGCAGGTGAGTGAAAGAGAGCGGGACAATGATGAGTGTGGTTCAGCTGTGTTAATAGTTCTGCACTGGTTGGCTCTCTCTCCCCCCCATGCCAGGCCTCAATGATTTATGGGCTATTTAGAGATAGCTGGGCTATTGAATGTACACAATCCCTCATATACAGCTGAGAGAGGGCGAGAGACAGAGAGAGAGAGAGGGAGAGAGAGGGAGGGAAGGAGAGAGATGGAGAGAGAGAGAGAGAGAGAAAGAGAGAGAGAGAGAGAGAGAGAGAGAGAGAGAGAAAGGCTTGATGTACACAGTGGAGAAAGCTCGGTGTGGATCATTCCTCACACAACCCATGAGAGTAAAGAGAGAATAGAGAGGGGATTCTGGGGTGTGAAGGTGGGCAGGCAGAGTGGAGAGGTGATATGAAGAAAAAGCTGAATTGAGGAGGAGAGAATGGTGAGTGGGGATGAATGTGGGGAGGTGAAAAGTGTCAGAGCAGAGACAGATGAGACAGAGGGCTGGGTAACAGAAAGAAAACTCTGTAAGAAAGTAGGAGGAGAGGACAGAGTGAGTGAGGGAAGGAATGAGGAAGAGAGAGATAAGAGGAGGCCAGCATTTTGATCTGGACCACAGAGCATTGGTATTCACCTTTAATAGTGCAGAGTGAATCTCTCCCTCACACTCCCCCTCTGCCGATCACTTTGTTCTGCCTTTTCAGTTTTCTATGACCACATCATCCTCTCTTCCATCCTTATGCTTCTGTATTGATAGGGCTCGCAACTGTTTTCTTATTTCTCATCTGCTGTTTACAACCACACCCAGTTATAATTAATGATTTGCAGTGACAGACCTGTATAAAAAGTGCTGTTGAATGCATTTTGTCAGTATGTGTGTGTGTGTGTGTGTGTAAATCTATAGTTTTGGAGAGAAAACCCCCAGTGGACCTGGTGTTTTGATTTTATTTAGGTATTATACATTTCCATTAAAATGTTGTGAAAGTGAAACTCTTATGTTTTGTGGTAAAATGTGAATCAACGTGTGTTTATATAACAACCTTGATAAGAATATAATCAAGATAAAACTCCCAACATGGCTTATTAATGAGTAACTTTGTCTCTATTGATCCATGTGTGTACCCACTGTTTTGTATCAGCTGATATGGTGAGAGAGAGAGAGAGAGAGAGAGAGAGATCACATCAAACACGTATCCCTGTCTGTACTTGAACTTGTGTCACTGTTGTCACAAACAGTATACCTCCTCTCTTTACTGTTTTTAAAAATTATTTTATTTTTGGGGCATGTACAGTAACAATGATGTGCAGCATAGAGGGAAAGCCACAGAAGAAGAAGGTAGCGTCATCTCATCCTGTTTCCATCAGCCTGCATGGATTTTATGTTCATTTCAACTTTTCCAACTAAAGTGTAAAAACAGTTTTATTATATTGTTGCTTATTCCCACTTGACTTTGAGACATTTTTGAATTTTAAAAATTGCAACACATTTTCTGCTTTATGTGACGTTACCTTTTCAGTTGTCCTATACATCATCTAAACAACAGTATTTTATTGAAATAAATACACAAATATGTATTGCAGGTTATATAGTAACACTACAATAAATAACAGTAACATTTTATTGCACAGTATGCCAGAAATAACAGTATAATACTGTACTTTATTTTACAGTATGCTTTAACTAATGTATTTAGTTTGACAGTTATTTTACTGTGGTAGGAAATAAAGCAACTAATTGTTGCCAGTAAGTTGTTGTTATTGTGATAATAATCATCTTCCAGTGTAAGGTCCACATGACGTCATTCTTGTGACTTTCTGGCAAACCCCATTTATTTCTGCCTTAAGTGTTTATTTGTCTGCTTGTCACCTGCTGTAAAATGCTACCTAGACTATGTCCAGTCAAGCAATTACATGAACAATTAAGTTGTCATGGTTTTTGCCACAATTTTCTTTCAACCTCCATTTCCCTTTCAAGTAACACTTTCATCCTCACCTAAACACACCTTCAACTCTTGCACTTACTAACAATAACACTGCTTCAGTAGCACCATCACTTCTCCGCCTCTGTGTTCACTGCCTTGATTTGCAAAACATATGACATACGATGGATTTAGCCACTACATTTTCCATCCTTTTTTCGTTGTCGTCTATTCAATCATTTTCTTAACATGGTAAGAAACAGTTCTCCAGAACGTCCTGGTATTTCAAACAGTGTGTTATTATGTTGCTCATTCAATGATGTCGATCACCACAAATAACAAAATACATTCAGGATGCAAGTCTTTAAATTCTTCAATGGCATATTTCATGTATACTTCAAGGCAGGATTTGATTGTCTCTCAGTTCAGTTAAACTATCCATCTCTCTTTCTGCTCTATCATCCTGCCCAGCTGCTTACAGTCAGCCCATCAAATACACTGCATGAATAGGCTAACTGACTGTTCTGCAGCCAAGAGTTTGTCAAAAAACAACATCAACAACAAAGCTCCGGAGTAAACAAAGAACTCTGACCACAGCAATGGGCAGAAAGAGCTTCGCCGCCACATATTCTCCACTAAATGAAGCAGGATTTCCTTTTCATGGTCTTTTGTCTGGCTTCTGACGGCTTCCACTTCCTGGCTTTTTCCTCTGCTTCAGTGCCATTTTCACCTCCAAACAGCCAGCCAGTAACGGCACATAATGAGGGAGCCACTAACCTGGTTCGGACCCTGCATGGGGAGCGGCCAAGGTGGGACACTTGCCATTTGTGTGTGTGTGTGTGGGTCTGTAGGATACAGTAAGCAAGCCATTCAAGACTTCATAGATCCCAAAATGTCTGTCTCTTAAGTCAGGCATACAGTAGACCTGTAATGGATTGAATCAAGCTCATCTATTTAGAGGTAGTGTATGAGAGTTGTTACACAATTTTAGAAGAGTGGTAACTTGGTGTCATGTTAGGTAATATATAAACACTTTATCATACTATTTATTAATCTATATTTACCACTCCACCTCTTCCCTCCTCTTCACGCATACTGTGTGCCAGTGGCCTTATGTGTGTGCTTATGTTTATTGTTACAGAGATTGATGGACATGAAGGCCAGTGGGTTGCACAGTTGGGTGTGGGTGTTGAGCCAGCAGCCCTCTGTCAGCCTGTCAGAAAACTGAGACATGCCAGCAGCTCTGTGTGTGTGTGTGTGTGTGTGTGCGTGTGAGTGTGTGTGTGTCACCTACTCTTTGTGTGTACGTGTGTGCATTAACAAGTTCATACTTCTGTACAAGCAGTGTGTGAGCACTAGTGTGCCTGTGTGTTTGACATGGGGACAGCCTGGTCCACTGCCAACTCCCTCTTAATGTGACACCTGCTGGCCACGGGGAAGAACAGGACACACTGGGGACGGCCCTGATGGATGGTGGCAACAAGGTGCTGTGTGTGTGTGTGTTTGTCTAGGGTTGTTTGTGTGTGTGTCATTTGTGTACAGACAAATCTATCACACATGTACAGCTTCACACTGTGAATTTATGAATGTTTAAGCAGACATCTGTGTGTGCATGCATGCATAACAGTGATGAGCATCTTGGATCCCAACGAATTAGCAGGCTCCTTGGTATGGGGTTGAAAAAGAGAAAGAGAGGGGAAGCAAGAGGGAAGCCCCAGGCACTCAAACTGCTGCCTCAAAGATAAGTGAGCTTAAATCTGTAGTTTTTTTCATCTGTCCATCTATCTAACAAACACACACACACACACGCACACACTGAAAAATAGCATACGGGTAGTTGGCTGATGAAGAAGTGCTAATCTGAGAATGTGTGGACCCCACAGCTATTCCACACCCTCTTCAGCGAGTGTTCATAAGAGTGTCAGGGCTCCCTTGGTAGAGAGCTCCGCCTGTGTACTAATGATAATGTACTACGGTTACGTTATCATAACCCGCATTCTAACTCTATGAGTATAGTGGATGAAGCCGGATGAAGGCATACCCTGCCGTGACATTAGATCCAACCATACTGATCCTGACTGACTTAAGGGTAGTCGCTGCAGCCCACTTACTTCTTACCTTGGTAGTATGCCACTAAAACTGGGTAGAGTCATGGCCTAAAAAAGTTGTCTTGAATGACGATGCCTCGAAAGAGGAGCACTCCGGAGGCTCAAAGGGACCCTTCCCTCACCATAGCCTCATAGCAAAGAGAAGGTACGCATCACTCCCGAGGGTGGAGGGTCGGAAGTAATCCCACCACTGCTAATATTGAATCTTGGACAGTACCTGGCCGGCCGTACAGTCTGGTGGATGCTGAAGCCCCCCTCTCCGTGGTCCATGCAGAGACACTAAGCAGGCTGCTATGCTTATTTCAGTGGGAAAAAGTGTGCTCGTGATTTGAGGGAAGTGTTACTCAGTCCAGTAAAGGGTGCAGCCTGTGTGAGTTAGTCCGTTCCGGATCCTTCCTTCATCATTTCTATATTTTACTCTTCTCTCTTTCTTCTCTCATGTCTCTTTTTGCTTCTCTTATCTCAAAGCTTGGCCATTGTTTTCATTCTCCGTGCGTGACATTGCTGCACGGATGCATCGGCGTGCAAGCGCACATATGCATGTCAACACACACACGCACACACACTCATGCACACGCACACACGCACACGCGCACACACACACACACACACACACTCACACACAGCAGCCCCAGACACAAGGGCTTAAACAGCGGTTAATCCAGTGTTTCTGTCTTCCACAGGGCATTGGGCCCAATGCCATCCGTCCGGATCAGTGTGTATTCACCTCCCATCCACTCCCCCTCTATGCATACACACACATACAGCAGCCCTGTCACTTATACCACAACACCACTCCAAATACAGGGCAAATCAGGTCTGAGAAGGGCAACATGAAAGACAAAAAGCTTTTTATAAAAGCTAGATAGACAGATACGGTGAATATTACTTTAACATATGGATAAGGGAGACACTATGAAAAGTGCTCTTAGTTTAGGAGCAGATTTGATGTGGTTACCAAAAGGGAAATATGGTACAACAACGTGGCAGGATGTGGTTGATGGGATTGTAAGAAACCAGTTGAAAATGTCGTGCCGACATTGAGCAGAAGGGGCTTAGAGTAGCCTTCAACAAGCGAGAGAGAGATAGAGAAAAAGAAGAGAGAGAGAGAGCGAGAGAGAGGGACCAGAGTAAATATGTGTCTTTTGAGTTTTGGCCAGGCAGACAGATTGGCTCTGCATCAGAAACACAGCACATGAAAAGAGGAAATCTGGGCGATTTCTCCATTTGCCATGGAGGAGGCCTGCTCAAATGAAACTACCATCCGAGTGAACCCCAACCAGCCCCTCTCTCTCCATTGCCTTCCAGGAATCCTCATCTCCTTCCTCCATCTGTCTGTCTGTCTGTGTGTCTGCCTCTCTGTCTGTCTGTCTGTCACTCCAGCTCTTCATGTCTCCATCTATCCTTTATACTTCTAACTAACAGTGGTATCTCGGGTCCTTCTCTCGCCAGCAGTGCCTCTGTCACACCTTTTTCTCCTCTCCATATGTTAATCTGTTTCTCCCTATTTCATTACCACTATCTCAGAGTTTTTCTCTCTCCCTCTAGCACTCATTCCGTCACTTGGCTCTATTGCTGGGAGAATGAGGTGCTTTAACGAGTCTGTTCTTTCGTCCTCATTACAGAGTGGACATTGATTGATGCAGGGAGGAGGTGAGAGCATTCAGACTGAGAGACTGTGTGCACATGCAATACCAGAAATGAGCACAAACAACAGATTTGACCAGATGTATTCTATGTGTGTGTGAGAGTGTTTGAGCCTGCCTCACTACATCTCAGAGAGATGGCCAGAACAGTTAATGATCAATTGGCAAAAACCCATGTGAGTGTACCATGTGTGTGTGTGTGTGTGTAACAGCTGTGCCTGTGGAGGCAGATTAGCTTTGTCTGGCCCCCTTTGGGTTCCAGAGAGGTTTTGGGTGGGACCGTTTGAGGAGGAAGTGTACATGAATACATGAATACATGAATACGTGAATACACACAACTGTGCTGTAGGTGAGAGAGAAAGGGCTGCCACAAGGGAAGGAACATGTGGAGGGAGATTGCAAATCAGTGTGAGGTTTTACGTTCACCCAACACACATGCACATTTTTTGGCGAGCCAATCAAGATCCTCTCTGGGTGATGAAGTAATTACAAAGTGCTAATTGGATGTCATTATTATTAGCACCGATAAAGTGGAGAAAGAGGAAGGAGGGAGGGCAGATGGAAGTCTAAGTACATTAGGCACAATGGCAAAGGAAACTATATATTGTATATCTGATAGTAAAGCTAAGAAAAAAGCTAACAATTGATTAAAGCCCAACTAATACTGGATTAGGATAGTTACTTGAAAGCACCAGTAATAAGAACCTTGAAAACAATATATTACTTTGGAAGCAGTAGTTTGACAAAGAAAAACTCCAAAATAAAACTTAACTCTTACTGGCTTAGAGGATCATACATTATATCAGCTATGTATTTAAGATTTTTTTTTATTTCTGATGAAAAACATTTTAGTTACGAGTACAATAATGACATGGTATACATACAATGCTGCCAATACCCAGTAAAGTGCGAGAACATCCTTTTCTTTAGAGGAAGCCCTCATAAACAAAACCTGGTGGCAGCCAGACAAAGACAGGAAGATGAAACGCAAGAGGAAACATAAAAAGACTACTTTGCTGTTATCATGCTTTTAGAATGAGGAAAAGCCCTGAAGAGGGAGAGAGAGAACTCAGTGCAACATCAATAGTGGATATGAGAGGATAGAGGAGGCATGAAAAGGGAGCGAGTCAGAGGGACAGAAAGGCAAAGCGACGGGGAGTTGTTTGATGAGTTCATGCGAGTAAGGTCCTGGGTGGCCTGGAGCCAGGGAGTAACTGTTGTGGAAAAGGCCAAAAGGTCAATATTGATTGACACCATGGCTATATAGATAGAAGAAAGTTTTGCATGTCCATGATGCAGCACTCTTTGCATCAAATCTTTAACAAAAGCTTTAAATTGATTTGTTTTCTAACCTTAAATACGTCCTTTCTTTAAAAAAAAGAAAACAAATCAAACAAGGTAATACCCTAACATGAATTCTGAAACAAATGCTAATGTAGAACCTTAAATCTACCTAATATCCCAGAATGATTTCAAGAAAAATGTTTTCACTATTTTCTCACACTGATATTATCAGCGCGCAGAGGAAAGCAGCTGTGTAGTATCAGGACTCTTTAACATGTTTGTGAAAAAAACCATTGCTTTGGCATTCAACCGTATGCCATATTCACCTTCCCCTGCCCTCTGTTCTCCCATGAAGTGGAACAAAAAGCATTTTATATTTCTGTGGTTGCGATAAGTGTGACATGAACCTATCCTGCTGAAGCCATGTGCTCTGCCCTACAGCTTACAGTATTCATCAGCATAGCACAACACTATTTGGTAGGAAAAAGAGCAGCATTTTGATTTGTGTCTTAATTTATATAATGTGTTATCTACCAGTTCCCAGCAAAGCTCTACAGCTCACATAATGCACATTAATTACTCTCTGTATAATGCAAATCCAGTCTATGCTCGGACACAATTTACACAGAGCTGTTTTACCACCCAACAGCTTGTCTGTGCAGGGTAAGTTGCACTAGAGCAGAGTGTGTGTGTGTGTGTGTGTGTGTGTGTGTGTGTGTGTGTGTGTGCATACGAGCATCGTGATGTGCAAATGAGTGCTCATTTGAAGGTGAAAAAAAGTGACAGAAACCCTACAGCCACTGCAATCAATCACTAGAACAGATCAATGGCGTGCGGTTCAGCCCAGCCAGCACTGCAGAAATGAGAGGTGTGGTAGGTGAACATGTGTGTGTGTGTGTGTGTGTGTGTGTGTGTGTGTGTGTGGGGGGGGGGGGAGGGCATATGCTGTGCAGGTAGAGTAAAACGAAGCGAGAAAGCAGCTGAAAGTGAGTGGAAAGAGAAGGTTAAATCAATTGGATTACAGTCTGATATGCCCTCGGTATCAGATGATGTGTTTTGCCTCAACAGCTCCATGTGACACGCAGATGACTGTCTGTTTTCAGATTCTCATCTAACTCTGAAAGGGCTACTAATACATAGTCACATCTGAATCATGTGAGATAAACCATATCTATCAATTTTTTCTGCGTGCACTCTGCCCAGTTCTCCTTCTACAGTCAAAACCTCCAACACACGATCACACCCGCTCTCCCACGCTACGAATACAGCTCTCTGTCTCTAATTCTCCTTTTGAACCAAACAGCAAGTGTGATAATAGGAGTCGCTTTAAACTTGTTCTGACAATTAAAAGTAAAGAATATAGCCTGCAATCCACCATGTTCAGGCTTTTCTGTTGAGCCGTTATCTATTCAGACATTAATGTGAAAAGCGACCTCCTCGTGGTCACTGTAGGTCACACACAGAAGCCTCACATGAGATGGGTCAGGTTTCCGAAGGGGAAACAACTGGTTATAAAGCCTCCAATAGAAAAAGTTGTTCAGGGCATTAAGATAATGCAAACAACTTGACAGAAATGCCAAACTGGCACTGGCATCATTGTCTTAAGCAGTGGGGAATAAGTTAAAGTACATGTTTTTGGTATAAATTAAGTATGTACTGCACACTATGATCATCTCGTATTTTAAACATTTTTGAATATCAGTAGATGGAATATGGATTGAACGGATCTCTTGTGCATAACCAGCAGCTAATTTGCATTTCACATGTTCACATTGCAGTAGAACCGTGTGAACAGCAGTGTGTGGAGGCATAAAACCCAATTAGTTCCTTTAAAAAAAAAATTCTCAATCAACTCAAAGATTTTGCACAGTGCTATTTATAGTTGCATAGGAACAAAACCCTTGATTGTAAATTAGGAATTTGATGAATACTTTTTTACGTAAGAGATATTTTACTGCTCAACTAAAATGGCCCCGAAAAGCAGCAACATGTATTAAAGAATCAGATCACAAGGAAAAGAAAAAAGATTTCAAGAGATGTTTTGTTACAATCCATATGCCCACAGATAAGATCAAAAGAATAACCCATACTGAGGTAAGGAGATAAATGTGAGCGGAAACTCAGGGTTGTGGTTGAGTGAGTCCAGTAAAGTACATGGATATAACAGTTGGCTCCAGGCCTCCTACAACCGACTGAACTCATCCTCAGTAGTGCATTACTATCCATTTCATCCTCAGTAATGGGAAATACACTGCAGAGGACACAAATCCAAGGGTGCACACATGCAGACACACACACTGACACATTGGGGGAAACCAACACACAGCTTTTCTTCGAGCAGGAGATGTACCACCGGGTTGGCAGAGGGATGGACAGACTCGATGAATGTTGTATTGATCTTTCATTGGATCTTTCACTATTTTCCAGTGCAATCAGCCAAGTGTATGAGAAGATGAGTGAGCTGCAGACTCGTTGTTGGACTGAATGTATATCTACAGTACACACACAATCAAGGCACACGGGAGAAGTTTCAGTTGCAACTTCACCACTAGATGCCACCAAATCCTACACACTGCACCTTCAAAGCAAAGACTGATATAAGACTGAATTATCAGTCCCGGTCAAAACTGCCAATAGACAGAACATGGTGGTCAACATAATGTTAAGAGACATATTATGACTGGACGGGTTTTGTGACTTTTTAAGCTCTGAGATAAGTTGTCACAAAGCACAACCGCAGACCGCAGTTCACATCCGGTCTCCTTCACACTCAACACTCTTTTCATTTATCCATGGCCACAATCTAACCCCAAGCGTTATCTAAGAACTTTTAATTGCCTTAAAAGTAACAAGACTTTAAGTGAAGAGGTGGCAGACTATTCTCTATGAATTCCTTTTCTAATGGTTATCGCAATCATTTTGGAAGGCACTGACAAATAATACTGTCCTTAAACAGGGACATCAGAAAATACTATGGGGGTAAGTCAATGTAAAACAACAATCTTGTCATTTTGGTATGAGGCTGTGTTGCTTATAGAATTAGCTGAGAACATTCACCTACCTGGGGCTCATACACTTCTTTTAAAACCTGTCAAAATGCACAATTACCAGGTGTAAAACAAGGCTGTTTTTCTAAGCTCCTGACATTTGCAAAATAAATGTTCCTCACAGGAGAGTCCCAATGTTCAGATGTTCACTTGTGATTATTGTTTGTGAATCAATGGTAACATTAGCAGTCAAGATAGACTATGGAAACATGGCCTATCTTTCTCCTCTTTTCCAAAGGGTTTCAACGCCTGCATTTCTATCTGTGGAAGAGACACACAATATCAATCTGGCTCTGACACATTACCGATGACTCACTGGAGGGGCAGAGAGAAATGGAATTTGTGAATGTGTGTATCAGAGAAAGAGAAAGAGGGACACAAAAAAAGATGTAGGTCTTCGCAGTGATCCCTGCATTTCTGTGATTTACTTCAAAGAGGAGCCAGCAGGAGGGGTTTCTGTAGCACTTCTCCTTCTTCCATTGTGCATTTGAAGTTCAAAGCATGTAGATGACCACGAAGAATAACAAGTAGACTTGGAACTAACTCTCTACAGAGCCTAAACTCTATTGCAGCATTTTTATTTCCTGGAGGTCAAGGTCTCCGTGTCTCTGTTTAATTGTAGAAGCTCTCATTCCCTCTGTTTTTCTCTATTTCATCTCTTGTTGTGCCTTTGAGTATCTGATCGCTTTACACTCTCTCGGGCTTCAGCGCCATTCTTTCCCGGTTTGAAGGAGATTACTGGCTGCGGTGTACAGATTAGGTCCAGGCTTGACTCACTTAGTGATTGCGAGGACAGTGGCATGGTTGAAAGCTGGACTTCAACACATTAGATCAGT